>NC_043744.1:1336653-1536469 GCF_004337985.1 Pyricularia pennisetigena
TTTTAAATAACATTGACCAGGTGTCAATTGCGGATTTAACTAGTCTAGTATGCCTAATATTGCAGAAAACCCCGCGTGTATTTTTTCAAAGGTAGAAGCAATCAACTCAATTGAGAAGGAATGGTGCGAAAACACCACAATATCACATTGACCGTGTGTTCGCCTCAATGGGGAAACTCTTACTTACCCTTGGAACTAACCATTATGTCCCGACGCTGCTGGACACACTGTTAGCTCTCAACCTTGAGCTTGCTTGATCCTTTAGCCGCGCACAATATTCAAGGGGGACACCCAGCCACTCGGACCGCTGAAAATCATTGAACTCTCTCGTCGCGTCGCCCTCGCCTGGCAAGCTGAGAACCCTAATCCGCATAATTGCCTTCAAAGCCGTCTGCCAAGGCCTCGTAGCGTTCACCCCCTCCAGTGTACTCGTATACCACCCCAGTCTCCAAAAGACGCGAGATCGGGGTTCGGATTACACGGGAGCAAACGAAGGAAATCTAACCAGAAAATATGCTTCAAACACCAACTCCCCTCGTCCATATACACCGGGCCGTTCCCCGCCACGTTGCCAGACACATAAGAGCATCTTGCACGTGTGGCAGCTAAAGTTGCGAATGTAGATCATGACGGGCTGGTAGCGTTTTGTTGGGAGCCGGGGATGGAGGGGGTCCAGATGTTAGGATGAGAGTCCTCGGATCCTTCATCGCCTTGGATGCATATGCTGCTGACGGTCAGGGCCAGACGGAGGCCTCCCGATCCGACATATCTGCTCGATTGAGATAGATGTGGCGCTTGTGGCGCGTATGCCAGTCCTGTAAAGTCGAAGAAGTCGGCATCTTGGCAGCTGTCATATTTTGCAGCAAGCCTCCCCGCGCTAAATACGAGATGTACTGCATGCAAACAAGGCCTGCATCTCGCCCAACCGCTGTTCCGCTGTTTGCATCAACACCTACCAGCCTTGGTCTTTGCCAATCTTGGTTCTTGAGCGTTGGAATGGCTTGCTACGTGTACAGAGCACTGGTAGCAGTGAGATTCGGCAGGGGATAGTAGCTTTCCATGGAGGTTTGATGCTAGTGTGTGATTGTCGTCTGCTCGATTCCAGTAGCAGGAACTGAGGTTTGCGAAGCTGATGTTTGTATTTGTGCTGCGGCCACAAGATGCGATCCGGTTCGACGTAGACTGAAGGTGCCGAATTGAACAAGTGTTTGGTGTGAGCAACAATGCTGACGGCCGACTGCAATAGCGGCAGCATCAAGCCGGCAAGACGCCCACATGGTGATTAGCCACTGGGCCACCGCAAGGGTTATGATGCGCATGAGAGGGGGAAGACAGAGATGCTTGATAATCAATGGGGTTCCTTTCCTCCTTTATATAGGAATAATCATCACGTGAAACTCAGATCCCTTGGAAACCAAACAGACACCAGATGACCATATTCCGTTTACGGCCTCGATCGACCTAAAGTTTGAAAGGCTATGCCGTCCTTGTTTAGTGTTCTACAAATAACCTCGATGTGCCGGGGAAAAGTATCCTACTTTGCAACGCATGAAACCCCATCAAAAAATGCGTGTATTGTGCTAAGCCCGCGCGCTCGACCGACTTGGGGAACGGCGCGAGAGCATTGGCTGCATTACATGGGTTGCACGTAACATCTTGAGCAATGATGGGGTTTCCCTCTTTCTACTCTCCGTCCAACGTTGATATAAAAATAGTAGTTACAATAACTGATCGATCCGCGTATGAGCGACGATTTGCAAATTGGTCCGATCGAGAATAGGTTACGCGCTTTCGTCCCTTCGGGCTTCGCGCTCAGCACGGAAACCGGTTCGCTGAATTAGTAAGCGGGACTCAGTGCTGCGTATGCCGAACCGCCTTAATCTTGTCCGGAAAAGGCAACAAATAGATCTGCAACATGTTGGAGATGCAATTAAGGTTTACGCACCGCCGGCTGGGATGGGAGAGACGGTCCAAAGCACCTGCGACATCATTAGCTGTCGTCCAATGGGTCGCTTTTGTGGAAGAGCGGGTAGCGTGTGCTCATAAGGTTTGGGAGCCAGTTAGCACCATAAATTGGCGTCGGGTGACCGTGCCTCTGTTCGCCTGGTATTTTCCCGGCCGACAGCAACCCATATCGTACAATCGGCAAGCCTACGGCTCCTTTTCGTGCTGCAACATGTCGCCAACAAAAAACACCGCTTTATACATGGACGAGGACTGCAAGCTGTCCGTGAAGCGCAACTTTCCCGTCCCTCAACCGGAACAGAATGAAGCCCTCGTCGAGGTCCTGTTTTCTGGCGTCAACCCCGCCGACATCAAGCATGGCACACAGCTGGGCATCCGTCCGGTAGTGATGGGGTACGAATTTAGCGGCCGTATTATATCTGCTCCAGATAACTCGGGCTTTCGCCCAGGAGACGCGGTCGCAGGCGGCACGCCCTCGGGCCTGGGACGTCCCGCGCGCTTCGGCACGCACCAAGATTACCTGACCTGCCCCGCGGACTTGCTGTTCCACGTGCCCACGCACCTGGCCATGGAGCACGCAGCCTGCCTAACCGTTGTGACCAGGACGGCCGCCGACGCTCTGTACAACCTTTTCGGGCTGCCGCTGCCGGGCGCGACAGGGCGGGACGGATTGCCCCGCGGATCCCTCCTCGTCTGGGGCGCCGGCAGCGCCCTCGGCTGCTGCGCGGTGCAGCTCGCGCGCGCATCTGGCGTCACCGATATCCTCGTCACGGCCTCGCCCGCACGCCACGACATGCTGCGCGGCCTTGGCGCCACCCGCTGCTTCGACTACCGCCGGTCCGACGTCGAGGCCGAGCTCACGGCCAGCGTGGCCGCCGGCGCGCACCCGCCCGTCCGCTGGGCACTGGACGCTGTGGGCGCCCCGGGGGTCGGCGATGCGCCCGGAACGGCTCAGAGGCTGCGCGCGAGCGCCCCCGACGCCGTGCTGGTCTCGGCTACCGTCCAGGGGCCCGACTTCTTGATGCCGCTGGCGTATCGGGATCACGACCTGGTCATCCATCCCGAGGGCGCCCCGGGCCCCGTCACGATACCCGGCGACGCGGAAAAGTCGGCCTTGGCGGCAAGAGCTCTGGCCTGGGCGGTAGAGAACTATAACAAGGGCTTTGTGCTTCCGTCGGTGGATGTGTTCAGCGGCGCGAGCGAGGATGCCCTTAAAGAATTGGAGTCTTCGGCGGCTGGTGGCCGTTTCGGCAAGTTGGCGATAAAGCACCCTCTGCAGTAAAGGCCTTATAAAGTTGATAGCAGGTTAGAAGGGGGCTTGACCTGGGCGCCGGCAGCGCAAGCCAGGTCGAAATCGAATGAGCGAGTCGAAGCGGATAACTTGAAACGCAAAGTTCAATAGTAGGATATATACATATACACATATATAGATTTACGTAGGAGCCATAGGGTATCGGATTTAAGTCGGTTTTCATCGCCCCCTGGAGGGTCGACATACAATCCGGGAACTTCTCATTCTACATCAAGCGTCGAAAGGCGACCCGGGCCTAGGAATGATCCGTCTGATCTCTGGTTTGACACCAATCAAAATCTTCGAGACCCGACGACACGGATGAAACCGCACCTCGACGACAAAGGTGACCCCGACGAAGTCAAACATTTGCGATGAATCGTTTTTAACCAGCTGGCCAATCCTCAACCGTCCTGCGTCATCTTCCATCAAAAGCTGAGACGGATCCATGTCAGCTTCTTTGGTGAGGATAGATGCTGGACGAGCTCGAGAGATTTTAGCCGGTTAGAGACACCCAAAGCCCATTTGACAACTCTCCCATCTTCATTCAAGAAACTGAGGGGAAAGACAAGAACGAATCGAACGCAATTCCATCTTACCAGTAAAATGGCGACTGGCGTCTCGAGGAGTGATAATCGTGAAAAGTCTTCGATCCAGGTGGAGGAAAGCCGTCAAGCAGAGGTCGTAATTACTCCCCCTCTTACGGAAGCCTTCACCCCCATCCTAGAAAAACAGAAAATATCTGCTTTTTTTTGCCTGTTCAAGAGTCAACTTTTAAAGTAAGCAAGGCCCAACACCATTCTTTCCCCCTTTTGTACTTACCTCTGTTCGTATCGCACGTTGGCTAACATGATCGTTATAGTTTCTCATCCATCCTGACTTCAATACAACAGCAAGCCGGCAGGGAATATTGACAATGTTCAAGAGAAACACTGAATTGCGGGCCTTTGCTGCAACTTCATTTGTCAAAGCCGTACTTCAGTTCTGCGAGCATGACAAACTGTGCTACACCTGGCCGCAGTCCTGCCGACGGCCGAGGATAGTCCGAATGACATTTGGCTTTTTGTGCCAAGAGATCAAAAAGCTTTTGAAAACAACACCGGTACTGAAGGCGTGACACCTGGCTAGCCTGCGCCGTATCGACCATGTCCACCTGTTAGACTCATCTATCATCGTTGCCATTACTCCCATTGCAAAGTGGTAACTGGTTGAATGCCAAGGGTACCATCGGCCATGGCAGTACATATTTTCCGACCACGTCCGGCGGTGTCCGCATCCCACCCGGGTCAGGCCTGCAAATCCTAGATCCTATTGCGGTAGAGAACACCCAACGGAGGGAGGCCTTTACATATCTTGGGGCTGTTACAGCTTCAGCGGATATGGCTCGGTCGGCGCTGAAGCGCTTCGTATCTAGAATTTAGTCCGCGAGTTGTGGTCAGTGGACTTGACAGTCCCGAAGGCCCAACCCCACCTCTTCTATCTCTCTCAAGACCAGGACCGGGATGACATTGGGATAGAGTATCTCCATATCTACCCGCTTGGCGGTGATGTGGCAAATCCACACAGTAAGGACGTCTACTTGCCTGGAAACAATGCTTTCGGTCCCGAGGCCTTGTTGCAGGCACATGGAGATGCACCGGGTTGTGAAGTTTCACTTCTCGATCCAGTTTATCTTGCAGACGCCCCCGCTTTGCCCTCGCCAGCGGCTCTGCCCTGGAGACCATGGCTAGTCAAGAAACTAAGCCTCGGTAAAAATGTCAAGCTTGTCTCCGCAAAGGAGGCCACTCTATCAAGCGCTTGGAGATATGTCGTCCAGAACTGGCCAGAGAAGCTAATTGGATTATTGAGACGTGCCTGGGAAGAGGAAAGCATCCGGATACTGATCAACCAAACCCTGAAGAGACTGCAGTTAGAGAAACAAACGTATCTCGCCTGTGCCCGACTGTCAGCAGGTCGAAGGGACTGTGGGTAACTTTGCAGAAATCTTGGCTGCTGCTTCCCAGCTGCAGAGTGTCTCTGGGAAGGACCCGGCAACACGGAGACTTCCCTCGTGCCCAAAGGGCCTGTACAGCCGCCTGTGCGGTCACGATTCTCAGCAGCTTCTTCAAACAAACCTTTTTGATTCCTGACGCAGTTGGACCACGTGCAGGCTAACCGAACTCCAGACATGCCTTCGAGCCCAAACCTCTAATGTTCGTCTCAGGAGAGAATAAACAAAGCTGGTACAAGACCGGCCAATGTCTGATCCTGCGGTAAGAGGCTGAAGCGTTCGGAATTGGAAAAGCACTATCAGGAAGTACGTTACTGTCCATCCAGAGTATGCCGACATGGAACCCTGGTACGGCACCGAGACTGCAGACATCACCTATCAAGACTCGGCGGGCGACTTGACAAACCTGCTCGTGGATTAAAGCTACCTTGACGAGGATAGTTGGCGCGATGGTAGGCCACGGTATGTTATCGAGGTCAAGTCGATTACAGGGCCTTGTAGTGTTCCCTTTTGAATGAGCAAAGGTCAATATCAGCGGGTAAACAGATGCAAAACTCCTCCTTACTCCGTCACTTGCTGAGCCTCGGTGATTTATGTCGCTTGATATCTGAATTTGTAACCTTTCCTCTCCCTAACAGTCCTATGTCGACCAGGAGCAGCTGCGGTTGAACGACGCGTTGAGTTTTACGGCCGAGACCTGGTCCATTGTCCCTGCGCCAAGCGCTTGACGGAGACGCGATGACAGTATCTAGTTCCTCTGCATTCTGTTGAAACAACTGAGACGCCCTTCCTGCCACCTTCGGATCCAAAATGCCAAAGCTTTGAGCTAGGATTTCGTAAACCACTATGCTAATCGGACTTTTCTTTTGGCGATATTTCCACTTGTCCTACTTGGGCCCCTCTCCTCCTCCTGCAGCTGTTTTCTTGTGTCAGCTCTCGCATCATGAATCCCAGCGTTGAAACAAATGAGAGCATCCTGTGATCGGTTCGTCAATTCAAAACGGTGCCATCTGACAAATTCTCCATTTGGAATACTGGACAAGTTACTTTACAGTCATCAGGAATTTTCTGCGGTACTTCCGCTTACTTTCTTATTTTGGCACTTTTGGGAAAGAGTGCAGGCAGACCGAAGAACGAATAAGACTTGAATCCTTGTTCCTCGAGGCTATTTTCGCGGCTGAAAACGAAATGTCGTGGCCAAAGATAAAGCCTTTGCTCAGAATAGCATCAACAGCAAGGTGTTACAGCATGTCTTAGTCGGTCTTTGAAAAAGCTTGCTGCGAGAGAGAGACCTGAGAATTCAAAATACAAAAGCCAGAGGTGTTTGGTGGGAACGCCGGGGGACCGTTTATCAGTTCACGCTTAAGAGGACGTCGTGATGGCGCGGTATAGGCGCTATATCCGATTGGGGATGACACTAAAACCGGCTGGTGCCGCAGTAGGTTTTCGGTTACAAATTATATAAAACAAATTAATTGAAAAAGGAAAAGTACATGTTATACATGATGTATCAAAATTTCGTTCATTATCATATGAAAAAGTTTAATCTTTCAGTTGTTTAACAGCAATTGTACTTGAGTTAATTTTAACATTTATTTGAACAGGATTATAATTCTAATACTACTGCTAGTTTGGTTATTTCAAGCCCCATTTACCAGTTGGAGGCTTCGTTGGTTCTATCAATTACACCCGGTCAGTTAGGAACAGACTAACCCAATACCTTGATGGTAACCTATTTCCTTGGCAACATACCACGACGGCGGTAAAAGAGCTTGTTTATAAATAGTCTTAATGGCACCCGGCTTTTATTTCCCAAATGCGGAAACAACATCATATTTGTGCATTTTGAGCAATGAAATCCGATTTTAAGGGTAGTTAAGCGAGGACGGGAAGGGTAAACCTACTTATTAGCAATATAACATCATATGCTATTAATAGGATCTGGCAATGTTTTATTCGTGAGATTCTGTCTCATTTCACTATAAACAGACGCTGAGTTGGGATTAAAGTAGAATGCTTTAAATTACGCGGCGCAAAATAGTCACTTGTAAAACTTTTCATACCGTCGTGCTAGACGTAAATAAGGCCTGCCAAAACCCGAAAACAGGTTGGGCCCGGCCCTCCCCACCAGCCCATGGGCTCTTGGCGGGGGCCCGTGAAGGCCCACGGGTTGTACCAAAACAAATAAAAAATGAAAATAATGTAATTTGTTTTTTTTATTATAGAATAGAAATTTAATAGATGTATTTTATACTATATACTCCAGTTATGATTTTTAGTTTGTGTTATATTTAAATGACTAAAACTATTAATGTTAATACGCAGAATATACAATTTTACGGGTTTTGCAGGGGGGCCGCGGGTTGTCAAGAAAACCCGCGTTCAGTTTTGGGCCGGGCCGGGCCCCCCATAAATAATTCAACCCACCCACGGGTCGCCCGCCCCACCAATTTGGGCCGACGCGGGCCCCCATGCGCGGGTTTGGAATGCCTTAGACGTGAGGGGTTATTAGCGGTGTTTGGGACGTTGGTAAAAATGTGTTAACTAATAGTGGTAATCGCTATATCTGAATATAAAATATTGAGTAAAAGAAGTTTATATGTTACGATTGAAATATTGGAGGGATATGTTTTCGAAAATAAAAGTATAAAAGGTGAAAGTAAATAAGTGTTCAACGGGGAGTTGGGGTATTGCTTAGTTGGGATCGAAATTATAATTGCTATTAAACAGTGCTAGAGCTTAGTTTAGTCACATAGTAATAAACGTGTTCTATATAGATCTTAATTTTTAATATATAGTTTTACTAAATCTCCAGATGTTACTTTAATCAATCATAGTTTTGAGTGGTCACGTAAGGTCAGGCGATTACATCTTCAGGTGATCCGTAGTCCTGCAATGTTTGTCCCGGACAATGTTAGTGAGTGGGGTGGAAATCCACCTGACCTTCCTGGTACCGGCCCAACCCTCTGCTCTTAACTGAGCGCTTTAGTGTAGGTGGCGGTTAGCAGCGACGAATCTGGACATCTTCATCCACAGAACCAACCAGGTAGTCTGTCCGACTTTTCTTGTGGCTGCTTACCTGAGCCACATGTATGTTCTGTTGTTCAGGTGTTTTTCGCCCCGTTTAGGGGCTGCGCAGGTGCTGTTCGGTGTGCTCAGTCGCAGCTCAGTCCATATGCCATGTTTATTAATTTAGTGACTTTGGTTGAGTACGTAGTTAATCTTTTGTCTGGGCTTTCCAAATCAAGGAACTGGCCAATAGTAGGTGGGAGACGTCTGTAGCTTCTGGGGAATACAACCCTTCATCGTTTTGTATTTGATAATGTTTACATTATTAAACCGGGAAAGGCGTATGCGGTTTGGCCAATAAAACTTTTGCGCATTTGGATTTATCCGAACGAAATATCTATTTGCCTGGCGCGAGATATTTAACTCGGGGCACTTGGACCAGTTGCCAGTCCTTATCCCTTATCATCCCGCTACAATCATAGGTTTGACTCGGGTAGGAATGGTCAAGTTATATGCGTACTTAATATTGTCAGATTTCAATCGTCGAAAGAAAAGCTTTCAGTCCTACCAAGCACCGTGAACAAGCTTGGTTCTTAGGAGCAAGTCCCCTGCTGGCCTCTCTGTGAAGCCAGAGTTGAGAACTTGTACACGCTTATCGGGGTCCGCAAACGACAGTTCAAAACGGCCGACTATGACAGCAATGATGCAAAGGAACTCTGCTCTGGCGAAACTGGCGCCGATGCAAGAGCGTGGCCCTATTGATACCTATGTTAGTCAAGGTAGAGCCCAGTAGAGTATATAGACAATGGGAGCTGGAACCATCAATCAACAGGCAGCTGCAGGTGCCACGGTATTTTAGAACACAGGTACTTACCATGCAAAAACGTCAGGTTGGCATAGTTACTATTTGCGCCGCCCTTGTTGGTCTGGCCCGGCGCCAGCCACCTCTCGGGCTTGAACTGGCCAGCGTCGTCACCCCACAGTTCCCGGGATCTGTTCGTTGCCGCCGGCGATATCAGCAGCTGCGTCCCCTTGGGGATCGCCCTGCCGAGCAGCATGGTGTCGCTGATAGCTTCTCGCCGCGTCGCCGGCACCGACGGGTAGAAGCGCAGAACCTCGCTGCAGAACGCCTGCAGATAGGGCAGGGCCTGGAAGTCGCGCTCGCTGACCCGGGCGCTGGGGTCGGCCGGCGACGGAAGCCCACTGCGCACCTCGTCCCGCAGCCGAGCCTGCATCTCCGGGCGCCGGCAGAGCTCCACAAGGCCCCAGCCCAGCGACCCGGCGACCGTCTCGTGCCCAGCAACCAGGAAGGTCATGCTCTGGTCGACGAGGCTCTCGTCGTCAAAGGCGCCCGAGCTCTTGGCGACCGATATGAGATCCACCGCCGCGGAGGGGTCGTCCTCCGGGGTGCGTTTGGCCTGGATCACGCCGCGGATGATGCTCCGGATGGTGTCGACGGCCGCCTTGGTGCGGATGTTGTGTTGGATTGGCAGCTTCTGCAGCCAAAGGACGGGAAGAAAGTCGGCCAAGGCCTCGAGGAACGTCACTGCCACGTGGGTCTCCTGGGACTTGAACAGAAACTCATAGGTGAGGTTCACTTCCGTCTTAGGGTTTTGGATCGCATTGAAGCTGAACCCGAACCCGGCCTCTCCGATATTGTCGAGCGTGATTCGGCGCAGCCAATCAGTAAAAGCCACGTCGGCGACGTGACCGTCAGATGCGTTGGCCTTTTTCATCTCTTGCGCTATCTCTTCCGCCCCGTCGTAGGCTCTCGTCCAAAACTGGGGATAAAGTGCTTTCACCCTTGGGCCTGTGAAGGCCGTCACCAGATTCCTTCTTTGCACCTGATCCATGGCGGATAAGTCAGTTTACACATTGTCCCGTTAGTTTTTATCTTTTTTTTCGCATATGTACCTTGTGTGCATTTCCCTCAGACACGATGAGCCCGTCGCCGATGACCGAGGCGAGCGAGTGCCGCAGAGCCTCTGGCTTTCTCCAGTTGTCTGCGTTCCTGACCAGCACATCCGCAATGCCTTCTATCGACGTTACAAGTAGTCTCTCCGAGTTGAGTGCAACGTTGACCCGAATCATGCCATCATTCTCGATCGTGTTGCCCCATTCTTCCAGAGGTACACTGGAACCTTGTTCCAGAATCTTCCATGTTTGACCGTTGAGAAATGTGCCTCCCTGTGGATTGAAACGCCGTCAGCCTGTCAAAGTCTCGTCTACTGAAAGAAAAAGCAGTTTACAAACAGGTGGGCTTGGTAAGTCCCGAAAAGGGCTGAAGAATTTTGGGTAGAGAATGAGCCTCCAGATGACAGCCAAAGACGAGGCAAATACCAGCGCAACTATACTAGTGTTGGCAGCTGACCAGTTGGGGAATGCCAAACTCCGGACTACCAGAGCTGCAAGACAGCCCGAGCCCAGGCAGAATTTCAGACCAAAATTCAGGGAAGGCATGGTTGTCCACCAGAGATGAAGAATTCAGACTACAGCTAAAAAGTTTGGCCGGTAGCGAAATGCGAGCTTTTCTGCCCTTTGGCAGGAGCTTTCCGACAATTTTCTTGACAGAGATATACCATGTCGAAATATCGGGTAGATGACTCGCGACAATTTGTCAAACGACAATAATTCTTTTGCTTCTTCCAAACTCCATTAGAAGATAGAAGAAAGCATAATTTAGCTCCCGGTGGCATGGCATCCATGGCCTAGACGGATGACGAATTCACGCTTATGCTTGCTCCTGCTCTGGCATTAATGATCCAGCCTAGAGAAATTGTCTACAAGGGGTGTCAGATTTTATTAAAGTTTATATTTGGACTAAGCCTCGAAAAATCCTCAACGAATATCTCTCAGAAAGTCATATGTCGCAGTTCCAACACGACCATGTTTGAAAATCGTGCCATGCGCTTGACCCTTGGTTACGTTGAATTGCAACATTGCCCTGTCGAGCTGAAAAAAGCTGCAAACTATTTGGGGGTGCGTTGATCATGTTGACCATACCCTGGTAATTCCCTTGACCCAATTTTGATCTTTTTTTTTTTTTCTCCAAGTTTATGATTCTAGTCTCTGCTGTTAGCTGGTCGTCAAGGGAAGCCGCTGGCGCCTCTGGCAAAACTGACATTTTCTGAATCGTCCAAAGCTGTACTGGTTCCAACTGTCGCAACCGTTGTTAGAAAATACACTTTTGCTCTAGACTCTCAAACACCAAGTCGACGCAAAGATGGCAACCGGGGACATGGAATTGCGACTGGCCCGGCGGTCGGATGTGCCAGCCATCGCGGCCATCGGCGTGAAAGCATTTGCCAAGGAGCCGATTTATGGTCACTTTTTCCCCAAGCGAGACTTGTACCCCGGGGACTTTTACCGCGCCTTCGCCGACGAGATCACCCGTTTTCTTCTAACTCCGGGACATGTGGTGATCGTGGCAGAGGTCGACAATAATGACGGACAGGGAAAACAAGTGGCTGGATACGCCACCTTTATCCGGTATGGCTCGGCCAAGGAGCTCGCCAATTGGAACCCGACGTCGATTTCTATGAGTATGTTTTTTTTTTCTTTTTTTTCTTTTTTTTGGTGGCCTCCCGATACGGGCTTCCTGACTAACAGAATGGCCAGCTATACAGCGAATCTTGTTCGACATCCGAAAGTTCCTAGAGTCCATCGTCTGGCCAAACCGCGCCGCATCCCTGAGCGTGGCTCGAGACTACTACCGGCAGGCCGACAAGCTGCAGGCGCCATATCTGGTGGGGTCAAAGAGCCGCATTGATTTTCGCAGCCTAGCCGTGGACCCGGCTTTCCAGCGACGTGGCTACGGGGAGACGATGGTGCAGTGGCTGGGCTTGCAGGCGTGGGAGGAGAAGGTTCCTGTGTTCGGCGATGCCAGCACCAACGGACTGCCCATCTACCTACGCAACCAGTGCAAAGAGATCGGCAAGATCCACCTCAAGGAACAAGTCATCAGTCTGGGATGGGGCAAAGGGTCACTGATACTTTCACCCATGGACGTTATTTGCCTGAGGTGGAAGTCGCCCGAGGGGGTGCCGATCTGGGATGCAGCGTCGTACTTTAAGTTTGTAGCGGAGAAGCCGACCGACATCTCGAGAATGCTGGACCTGTGATCCAGGGGAGGGTATTCTCGGGAAGTGGGCGTTGAATCGAATGTTGATCAAATCTCAAAAGTTAATCAAAGAGGTTTTAGGTATCAACTGCAAGGAATATGCAAAATAACATGTACAGTTGTACTTTATCTAGCATAGCAAGCTGTATGGAAAACAAGGCAAAATGGGAAAAGCTGTCATGAATCAAAAGCGTAAGAGGTAGAATGATCTGCACTTTTGCGTATCGAGCGTATCTGCCTCTCGCCCTTGCTGCGGGAATCTTACAACTCTCCTTTTCTCCTCGTTTCTTTTGTCAGAGCAGAACTATTTTCCTGACGCGCTAAACCCTAACAGGCCGCTGATGAGACTAAGGCCCCTGCAACATAGCATCAACATGTGGCATCGAAATTACACTGGCATCATCTGTCTGTATAGTAAGATGCGAAAGTAAGAGAACATATCCCCTAAATCCGTATTCTCCACGACCACTTGTGCCACCTTGACTGTTGCCAAACCCACCAGTACAAACGCAGCAGGCTCGAACCAAAGTTTTTTTGTGCTTCCCAGGTCTAGGCCGACGTCTTACATGTGACGCCCAGAGGGTTGGGCCGGTACCGGGGAAACTAGGGCGGGATAAGACCTGTCAAAACCCCAGATAAGGAATAGCCCGGCCTGGCCCACCAGCCCAAGGGTTGTTTGGCGGGATGATAGGGGTCCCCGGGTTTGCGTTTTTATAGGGGGGTTCATCGGAGAGTAAAAACAATAAAAAAGGAAGCATATTGTTTTATCAATTACATAAAAATAATGCATGTCTAGTTAACTATGTATTTATGAGGTAATATGAACAAAGAACAGTTTGGTAATTTACTGAAACAAGATTTTTAACAATCTCTGTAACTCAGAGCTAACGCCAAAAAGTTGGTGACTCTAGACATTCTGTAACAATTTGAAAGGACTACATCGGGGACATAACGTTGGGCTCCACATCTCCGACCCCCCTAAAGTCCGGCCCCCTTGAAAAATGTAACGACGAAATACCCCTTTTATAAACCGATTTAAATGTAAACCTATCAACGCACAATAATACAATCATTGTCAGGCTCTCCCGGTTCGCTAACCTCTTCTCCATCGTTCAAATCCTCTAAACAGTCCCTATTATTTTCCTGTGCTTCATAAACGTTTTTTTTGCTGACCAAAAGCTCGTTGGGATCCGGAATTACCCTTTTCCTTTTGACCGGCCGTACCGCCTCCAATTTTGCTTTTAACAAACTGATTTTTTGCTGAGCTTCAGCCAATAAGATATCCTTGGTTTCGAAGCTTTTTTGGACTTTTGCAAACAAAAGCCGTGAAGTGGCGTTACTTTTTTCGGACCGGGAAATTTCCTGTAGTTGAAGTCGAATATCTCGGGTCGTTTTAGGGGTTTTCCAAATAAGTAAAGATTGGTCGTTAATTTTTTGGTTTGGGCTTTCCGGTGTTTTATCCCTTTGGAAGCCGTTATTTCTACCTTTTTCGACGTTGGCGTTGCTATTTTCTAATAAAAACGGGTTTAAAAGTGGTTTTGCCAAGTTCACCGGCCATAACCCCGTCGTACGCCAACCAGATTGAATGGTTTTTGCTATAAATGCTTTTGATCTGGCTTTTCGATAGCAAAGTAGAAAGTTTCGTTTCCCAACAACCGTTGAACAGCAAAACTGGTTTACAAATCCCAGGTGACGTCGATAAGCTTCCTTTAACGGCCCAAAAACCGATAAATCCAACGGTTGAAGAACGTGCGACGAATGAGGAGGTAAATATAAAAGCTGAATATTATTTTGGAGGCAAACAAGCATAAACTCGTCGCTGACGTGTGATCCGTGGCCGTCGAGAACTAATAAACGCTTTTCAGGAGTTAAAGGTTGGGTATTTGGAATAAACACCTTTTTTAACCATTCGATACCTGTTTCATTATTTGTCCACCCGTTTTCTGTTGCATGAAATTGCCAGGTATCGAAAGGACTTAAATCAGCTGGAAACCATTGTTGCTGTACGTTTTTCCCCTTAAATATAACGAGGGGAGGTATAACAGCCCCCGTAGCTGATACACATTCGATTATGCTCGTCCAACCCCGCGTTCCAGGCTCTTTTCGCTGTAATGGCCGGATTTTATTACGCCCTAACACCAGGCCATTAGATCCTTTGCCTTCCATTATACCTGTTTCGTCCATATTCCAACGGTTGGCCGGTTTTATAGTATCGATAACGGGATTTTTCAAATAGGACCACCAAGATTTAATTACCTCGGTTGTAGCCCCATTAACCCGGGCATTTTCTATTCGCCGGGGCCTTTGGGTTTTCAAAATTGGATATCGGGCTATAAAACGGCTAACCCAATGTTTCCCAAGGCTTTTTCTTTCTCCGGCGGCCTGAAGAATTCGTTCCGCAAAATAGCGTAGTTCTTGATGCGTTGGCGGAAGGCCTAACGCGGCCTGCGCAAGTACCCAATCTGCCAAATAGGTCTCCTGCTCCTGTGAAAGCCTTTGACAAAATCTTTTCGCTTGTTGAATTGACTGGGCCCCCTTTAAACGATCGTGAAGGGTACTCCGAGGAATACCCCATTTTTGCGAGGTTTTGTGAACTGATTTGCCATTTCTTATGTCAGAAATGGCAGCAAGAAGCTGATTTTCAGTGTACTGTTTCATTGGAAAGTTTGGAGCAAGAATCTTCAAAATGCAAGTTCTAAAGTGAAAAGTTCGTCTAGATATTTATAAAATAAAACAAAGGGTTGACGTGGCTGAGTAGATATTTTTAGGGGCCGGACTTTAGGGGGGTCGGAGATGTGGAGCCCAACGTTATATCTATATAAAGCCACACTTATTACTATATATATAAGTTTATTTTGAAGATTACTTGACAGCAATCAAGCTCCAACTAGCCCCCACGTTTCCTTGAAAGCTGATCATGGTTTCACACCAGCTATTAAACCCCCCCAGTTACCTCTCAAGATGCTCAGTTGCTTCAACCTGTCGTACCCGTACCCTTGGGAACTGATTACCCAATGCCTTGATCGTAACATTACAAGGGGCTTGATCTTAAGGGGAGAAGATTACAAAGACAGACTTGCTAAGATGCAAAAAATTTTCCTTACGGATTGCTTGACAGCACATGATTTCATTGAAAATATTTTTGGTAGCGTGACTAATGTAACAAAAACCCTGAATAAATACGTGTTTTGAAGTACGTCGCCCACATGCCGAGCACAATGTCGCGAAAAGCCTTATTACGTGGCGCTCAACTATGCAATCTTCGCATACAAGACCAGGTTCTATTATGGCTCACAATATCACCCCGGCATGCTTCTTGCGCATTGCAGCGACCGAGACTTTTCAAGCATCTTCTTTCTTGCACACGTGTCTCATTAGCATTGGTCTCTCAAGCATATATAGACATTGTACAAAATCATTTAAACTAGGTTTGCGCGCGGGAAGAAGAGCAAACGTTGATTTGACCATCGTCTATCCTAACAAAATTCCACCGTATTTGCCATTATGGCTGTTGATCCCATCTGTTCAGACGACGACCTAAGCGTCGAAGACCTTGTCAGCGGTATCCAAAATGCCCACAAAAATATATCCAGCCACGTCATCCGCACGCCGGTCATCAGGCTACCTTGGCTTGACTCGGAGGACCGCGAGGTCTGGGCCAAGCTGGAGTGCCACCAACACACCGGCTCGTTCAAGTACCGCGGCGCATACAATGCTCTCAGCAGGGCCAAGACCAACATGATCGTCACGGCCTCGGCCGGCAACCACGCTCTCGCCACGGCGGCGGCTGGTAGTCGGCTCGGCAAGGACGTGCATCTCATCGCGCCCATCACGGCCTCGGAGCTCAAAGTCAACCGCATGATGGCCGACGCCGAGGTCACCCTCCTTGGTCAGGACCTCTACGAGGCCACTCTCATGGCCATGGGTCTGGCCAAGAAGTCGGCCGATCTGACGACAGACGAGAGCGAAATGCTGTATTACGTGTCTCCGTATGATAACGTGGACGTGGCTGCCGGTGCAGGCACAGTCATGCTAGAGGCGCAGGAAGACCATGGGATCTTCGACACAGTTGTGGTACCGCTGGGAGGAGGCGGCCTGGCCGCGGGGGTGGGAGCCTGGTGTGTTCGCAACTCACCCCAGACGAAGGTGGTCTGCACCCACCCGAAGATCTTCGGCAGAGAGTTTGTCAAAAGCAAACCCATAGCCAGCCAGCTGGCCAGGCCCACTGCCGTCTCCTACTCTGACGGCCTGGCGGTCCAGTTGGTGAGGAAGACACCCTTCGCGCGCATCCTGCAAGAGACCATCAAAGACGTCGCTCAGGTGACCGAGGATGAGACGGCTGTTGCCATCTCGATTGCGCTACGCATGCAGTCGCTGCTGATCGAGGGCTCGGCTGCGACCACGATAGCCGCACTGCTCAAACCTGAAGCCCCTGAGACGATGCACATCAAGGGCCGCGTCCTCCTGCTGCTCACGGGCGGCAACATTTCTTCGGGCAGCCTGGCCAGGTCTCTTGTGTCCGACGTGTCAAACACAGCCCTCCGACAGGCCATTGGACTGCGGAACATTCTGCCGTCGGTAGATCGATGCGGATCCACCAAGCTGCCAATCCAGGAGATGGAGGAGCAGAAAAGGAACGGAAATGAAGAGACGGCTGACGGCTATCAACACGTCAACGGAAACCACCGTTCTCAACCAACTGCTGCTGCTGCTGCTGCTGCTGCAACGAATGGAGCCTCAGCTTTGGCCAAGGAGACGAGAAGTGATTTGAAGCAGTGGCAGACTTTCTCCGACCGCCTTCAAGCCATGATCAAAACAACAGCCGAAACAATGCAGCAGAAGAACGAGCTATCAGCGCGACTATGCTTGGAGCAGGACCAATGGTGCAAGGACGTCTACGATGAGCTCCAGGAAGTCCTCTGCCGGCGAGCCAAGGAGTTCGAGACCGCTGTCAAGGCGTCCCCCTCACTGCCCAAGTTCTGGGTTCTGGAAGAGCGCTATCGGATCCTCCTCCAGCAGCACTCGGCCGTGACATGCCTTTTCAATAGGGCCAGTGCTGCCAACGACCAGTCTCTGCGCGACTGGTTCCGTGACCTGGACTGCCAGAGCGCCGCCATATGCAACTACGACCGCTACGGTTCCTCGCAGCTGCGCGCCACCGAACAGCTCCTCGCCAGAGCCTTGGCCCTAGGCGAGTCGTCCGGGACCGAGCTGCTGCTGACCTCGAGCGGGATGGCCGCCTACCAAGTCGTGCAGCACTTTGTGCTACAGAGCATCGGCGAGAAGGGAAACTTTGTGCTCCCGCCGTACGTCTACTTCGAGGGCATGGAGCAGCTCCAGGCCTTCGACTTTGTCACCGTCACGCACGCCCCGACGTTCGACGCCGAAGACGTCATCGCCACCGCCGAGGCGGTCGATGCAAAGGTGGTGTTCCTCGACGCCATCGCCAACATGGTCGACCTGCCCGCGACCGACGTCCGGCACTTCTGCCGAACGGTCGCGCACCGGCCCGGATGGGGCGACCGCATCGTCGTCATCGACGGGACGACGGTATCGGGCGCCATGCCGGTCTTCGACTGGATGCCGACGGAGAAGGAGGGCCCGCACGCCCCGACGCTTCTGTACTTTGAAAGCGCGAGCAAGTACCTCCAGTTCGGCATGGACCTGCAGATGGGTGGGTTGGTGGTGTACCCGAGCCGGATGGACGCGACAATGCGTACGATCCGCCGCAACACGGGCGGGGTCATGTACTCGCGCGGTTTGACGCTGCTCCCGCCACTCGACCGCGCCGCCTACCAGGAGCGCATGACGCGGCTCAGCCGCAACGCCGAGGTCCTGCGCGACGGCATCGCCGCCGGAGCGTCCGACCTTGTCCACGTCAGGTTCCCCTCCGAGTGGAAGCGGTTTGGGTGGCGTCACGGCGGAGCCCTGGTGACGGTGAGGTTCCTGCGGGACGGGCTCAATAACAAGGACGGTCTCGAGGCGTGCATCGATTTGGTTCTTAGGGGCGCCAAGTCCAAGGGTCTGCCCGTGACCAAGGGCGTGAGCTTTGGGTTTTCGACCATGAGGATCTCATCCGCGTCGTCGATGGCAAAGGACTTTGATCCTTTTCTCCGCCTGTCGGTGGGTATCGACAGGGAGACTCTGGACGGCTTGGTGGAGGTTATGGTGGCAGCCATACGGTGTTATGCTGACACGTTTTAATGCTTAAGTGATGATTGCGTCTATCCAAATTTGTTCCTGTTTTTTCAGCCACAGTGTTACCAAAGCTACTTTAGAACAAATGACCGTATAGATTTTTATGTTGTCCAAAAAATTCACCATTAGGTGATTTCAAACGATTTGGCCTTAGATACAATAGCGGAGGAATTTTTTTTTAAAAAATATTAAGATGGTTTTAATCAAGGAATGAGTAAATATAAACAGTTAAATTATAGTCTAGGTCATGTACCCTAGAAATGGTGTAGCCTGGCCAGGTCGATGCCCGGACGCGTTCTAAGGGAATCTTGTAACACGACATATGAGAGCACCGACCGAAGTTCAGCAAAATCACGTCCCGAAGCTTTGCCAGGTAGCCAATACCACATTATATTGTAGTCTCAGTGCTCAAACTAGACCCCCCTGCTTCGCAATAAGGACCGAGCGCTCCATGTACCTTTCAACCACATGGTTTTTGGACCAATTACATTAGCCGAAAAGATCGCGCTCGTTCTAATCTGAGGACAATTTGTCATATTTCGCCGTTTATAGCGGTACTATTTTATTCGCACTATGAATATATAGTATACGCAAAAAATAATAGTATAACCACTGTGCACAATTGAATATTTAATTAAAAGATAAATATGAATCGGAAAAGTATGAGGTGACCTGTATTACAGAATTTGAATTTTTATGGTTTTTTAAACGCAAAAAGCGCTATTATATTTGCTTTTGTTAATTTAATATTTAAATATTAAATGCAAATAGCAATTTATAATTATATTGAATTACTATTTTAAATAAAAGTAAATATTTATACAGTATTAACATATCATAGAATATTAATATTTGCCAATTTAACCGAGGAAAGTGCATACATTTATCGTTTAAAATAAATATTCTAGTATCCTATTTGTATTAATTAATAAATTAGAAAAAAATCGAATAATTCGTCCAATGACTGGTCAGAGAAATCAAGATGTTAATATAAGTATTCTTTTATAGTATTCAATGAAAGTACGGTTTAAGTTCTTGTTTACAAATTTGATTTAATTTAATAAAGCAAAAAAATAGAAAAATAACACAAGTTTAGCCTTTTTTGTGTCAAGAAATAATGAAAAGCGGGTATTATATCTCGGATTTCACGTTAACGTTTGTTTAAATACGTAATCCCACCGCTGTAATTTTAGTTTTATTATCGGTAAAATTGGTAAAAATATAAAAGCGTCTCGATTGTAATTGGTATATGAAATTATATATGTTTGGTTGGGAAAGAAATATAAAATTAATTGAATAAAGCATAAAATAGGTAAATAACACATTTAGCATTTCTTTTATATAAAAAGATCTTTGAAACCAATATTATAAATTGGACTTCACGTAGGCGTTTGTTTAAATACGTAATTTAATCCCTGATATTTCGGTTTTATTATCGTTTGATTTGGTAAAAATATAAAAGGATTTCCATCGTAAATATTATATAAAATTATATACACCTTACCTATCCGCTTATTTAACGGCTTATATAATACGTTATAAATACCAGAGTTCATTATTTCGCTATTTATACGTGTTAATTATATGCGTTATTAAGCATGTAATGGGTCCACATTTATTGGTGTATAAGCCATTATAGATAGTGCCGAAGAGGGGTTGTCGGGGTTGTCGGATTTTCTGTTTTATTTTATAGTAGAGGAGTTGCGATTTAAAATGTTAGCGAATGGGGTTCACCCTGTACCGGCTTTACACCCACCCGGTATTTACGAGTTAACTACCCTGTATTTGGTTGAAATTGTCACCAAATCAGCAAATTAGTGCTAACCCAAAAATGCTTTATATGGGAATAAGGGTGTTTTTTCAATAACCCATATAAAATAATTTTTCGGAAAATCGTGTGCGGCACCGGAACGCTTTTTGGCGTGCGGACCCCCATTTCGATATCGGAAAGTATTGAAGGGAGATAAAGCAAAGTTTCCCCCACCAATAAATCAAATTTGTTAATCCAATAATTGGTAAATAATATAATATATTTAAACCCTGTAATTACAGGTTTTTACAACGCAATTAATACCACGCCGCATTTAAATTAATATTTAACCCCCTGTTAGCAACCCATATGGTTAAGAAATTGTAACCCCGGAAAGGTTTTAGCTTGTGCATTAAAATATATTTTGCATCGCTGGAAAACCTAAAGTTTAGGTTTTATTTTGGTTATTGTCGCATTTTTACAGCACGTATATTAAGGAAGATATTGCTGTTTTGGTGCGAAATTGTTGGTTTTAGGCGCTAGTTCAGCACCTACCCCCTGTATTTACAATGGGGATCGTTAAAAATTAGCGTTCGATTTAGGCCTTTTCAGGTATTGCAGCGATCGCTTGCATTGCAAATCCAAAATTTTTGGTGTGGTTTTTGTGGATCGTGCACGCCATTATAATTAATTTCAATTTTAATAGGGTTTACGCTAGCGAATTATGGCGAAACACCCGTGTATTCGTTCGCTAATAGCAAATTAAATTCTTTCAATACGTTTAATAAGGTTTATAATAACCCACAAACCCATTAAATCCTAATGCGTTAAATAGGGTTTACAATAACCTATAAACCCATTAGCGGATTTACGTTAATGGTTAATTTACTTTGCACGATATTTTACAATTTACCCTGCATCCATTTAACGAATTAAATTCGCTACGTGCACCTGGATTGGTATAAATACCAGGGCACCCATTAATTGCGGATTTCAGGGATTCCAACCCTGTATTTTAATGGATTTTAACCAATGAAAATAGCAATAAACCCTGTAATTGGCAATTACAGGCCTAAACCCGTTAAAAGGCAAACGGTATAGCAAATCCTAAATAAAATAAGGTATCTACCCTTAAATAATTAGGTTAATTGATTATAGCTATAAATTAGCGAATTGTAATTATAATTTAAGCTATTTTATAATGAAAACCAGCCCTATATCGGGCCTTCCAGGCCCAATTCCAACAAATAAAAGGCCTGAACCCAGTTTAAACGAAATTTTCACCGCTAAATTACAGGCCCAAAACCTGCAATTAAAAGCGTTAATTACGCAAATAAATTGATTTTAAAGGATAATTTAACAGTAAACTGCCTTATTAACCCTGAAAAACGGGGATTCCACTAATTCTAATGGTAATTTGGATGTTAAACCAGCTACCGCTGCCGCACCCCCTAATCCACCTGGTAACCTAATTTTAGGTAACGGGATAGGTAAACATTTATCGAAACGGGTATTTTCCGTCCCTGAAATTTATAAATTAAAAGGGGTTAATAATTACGATTTGTGGAAACAGGCGTTAATAATGTAACTTAGGGCTATAAAAGCAGCGAAACTTATTTTCAACTTTGAAATTAGTTATATTTTACCGGAATACAAGTAATTAATCCTATTATTACTTATGAAAGATAATATAACTAAAAAACTTTTAAAATCCATTATATAGCATTCCAACCCCGTAATGGCTTATAAAACCTTGGAAAATAATAATTCCGTTGCACCCAAAATTAGCCGAAACTCGTTATATTGGGAATTCCACGCTTTAAATTTTTTGAAATTTAAAGGATTAATACTGGAATTGAATAGTCGTTTTCATATACTGGTGGTTAAATTAACGAATACTAACGTGCAAATTAACCCCGTAAATTTACGAAATTAATATTTACGGGCCGTAAAGGGAAGATTTCTTATTTGGACCGAACGCCAACGCAATACCCAACGGGCCCTGCAGGCTATAGGCCAGAATTCGGAAAAGTTAAATTTGCAATACCTTATGGCGGACCTTAAATCCGAAAATTCAATTTCAGGTTTAATGACGGCTAAAGCCGCTAATTATAAGTCTAAAGGTCGAAAATCGGGTAAAACAAACGCTAAAAAAGGCGCTAAAAGGAAAATAATGGGTATGAAAACACCTTTAAACGAAACAAGAGAAAACTCTAACTCGGATTCTGCTTCTGCAAAAAATATTAAATCCTCCAACTCCAGCGAATTAACCGCTGGAACGTTTAAACCTTTTATAGGTTTCGAATTGTTTACGGGCTCGATTTTAGGTACCGCTAACGAATGCGTAGCGTATAACGCCCTGGAACAGTTAGGTAATTTGGGCGGTAATTTACCGTACTAAACCCTGCAATAGGTGGTTAATTCCACTATTAGCGGAATTATAGAGTTCCGTTCGGATTCGGATTCGGAAACCCATACCGGTAAAACGCTAAAACCACAAGTTTTAACAGCTAATTTTAAAGTTAAAACGAAACCTGGACGCGGCGTTAAAAGGACCCCTAAACTTTAAAAGTTAGGTTACCCTATCCTGTACAATATAGGTAATACGCACTAGATTTTTGCAAATAAGCTATTTTTTACCCATTATACCCCCGGTTTTACAGTCGAAATCGGTACAGGAGATGGCCCTGTTGTGAACATGGCTAGCGCAGGGCTAATTATATTAGCTATCCTGCATTATTTTGTAACGGCTAGCACGGGCTAATTTTATTAGTCACCCTGCATCGAATAAATAAATAAATAACAAATAAAACATATACGCGTTTATACACACAAAGCTTTATATATTACGTTTTTGTTCATAGTTTCAACAACAAAACAAATACGTCATATTTAATCTAGCTTAGTGGTATAATGCACGTACCATAATCTATATCATATATACGTTAAAGTTCCTGGGTTCCAATCCCGTTGTGGTCGCAGATTTTCTGTGCATGCATAAGCACAATAGGCCGTTAGGCTCAATAGGTCGGCAGGTCAGTCCCATGAATAAGGCCAAATCATGTGACGTGACCCCGCATTCCGGACATCCGGACCGAAGATCTGCACCTACGGATTCGAACACGTAATTCATAATTTAGCCTGAGATTCATCACCTTCATACCTTTATCGATTCAACGATTCAACGAATCTATTGTGCAACAACAATATATTATCTCTATTACCCGCTAGCAGACGGTTATCTGCCATTTCAACGTTCCATCAACCTTATACGTGATCCACTTTTCCCCGCGTTCAAGATTGAGCTTATTCTATCTCGTAACCTCCTCACACCTGTTAAACTTGTAAGCACCGGAATTGTGAAAATACAGGTCCGTTACGGCCAAAAAGCTGACGAATTAAGAAAGGTTGCGTTAAATAACGTTGTATATATCCCCTCGTTTGGAATAAATATCGTCAATGGTTTTATATATTATAATATAGGGGGCGTATTATTAAAAACATGTTTTGTACAACAAAGATCGTAAGGCGTGGGGACGCTTAAATACCGTTAAATATTCGTTTTGTTTAAAGGTTAAAAGGTGCAATATCCTTGTTCGAAATAAGGCTATTTCGAATTACGCCTGTATAATAGGTAAATATAGCACCGCTTTTAGCATGGCCTTACAGGGGGTTATAAAGGGTTACGCAGCCCCGTCGGAAATAAGACTAAATAATATAAACCCCGAAAATTACGAGGATTATAGAGTTTACACCGATTCGGAACCGGAAGAAAATACGGTAACGGAAAAGCTAAATCCCGAACAAAATACGGAAATAGCCGTAAATTAACCTGTAACGCAGAAATTTAGCGGTAAAAACCCTAATAATCCACGTGAAATTGGGCCCCGTAGGCCCGGCACACCGTTAGGTAACCCGTTTATGCAGCCTAATACAGAAGGAATTATTTCCGAGAAAAGGGGGTTTCCTATATAAGAAATCCGTTGTTAAAACCTTTTTTATTATCGGACTTAGAGCAAGCCCCTGTAATTTATTTCCCTTTAGGGTTAAAATGAATTACGGACGGTTAATTAACCCCTGAAAAAGACGGAATTACAGGTAATTGTAGCGAAATCCAGGCTTAAAAAGCCCTATTATGGCACAGGCGTTTGGGGTATATAGGGTTATTATTGCTAAAAAAAACCGTTAAAATTATAAAAGATTTACCTAATTTCGACAAAATTAGGGTAATTACCTATATTATTTGCATTAAAACTATTTTTTATTAGGCGTACAAATAAAGTCGTACTCCTTACACCCCTCAATATTTTCGATTTTATAAAAGGTAATATAGTGATTTTTATATCGAATTTTTACAACAAAAAATCCGTATTTTTGTTATTAGTGGACCCAAAATTACGTTTTCGGTGGTCAATCCCATTAAAAAATAAAACCGGATTTACGGTTTTAATGGTTATTAAAGGCTTTTCTGAAATTTTGAAAGCTACGTACGGGCGCTACCCCCTAAATTTTTACTTCGATAGGGGGTACGAGGTTTATACAGACTTTTAAAATTGGTTTACAAATAAAGGTGTTAATTTTAGCACTTCAAATTTTTATAACTACAGCCAAAACGGATTAACGGAACGGCCCGTTAGGGTTATTTTGGATAAGTTTCGGTTTGCCATTATAGCGGCGGGCTTACCATTATATTTATAATATTATTTACTACCTACCGTGGTTAATTTAGTTAACCGTACAGCGGTAACTAATAGGGATTTAACATTTTACGAGGAATCTTATTCCGAATTCCAACCTGGATTACCGCGCAAGTCCAATTTAGGGCATTTTCGGGTTATTAGTACTGTATACCAGGCTATTATATGTGAGGAGGTTACGAGATAGAATAAGCTTAATCTTGAACGCGGGGAAAGGTGGATCACGTATAAGGCTGATGGAACGTTGAAATGGCAGATAACCGTCTGCCAGCAGGTAGTAAAGATAATATATTGTGGCACAATCGATTCGTTAAATCGTTAAATCGATGAAGGTTATGAAGGTGATACATCTAAGGCTAAGTTGTAAATTACGTGTTCGAATCCGTAGGTGCAGATCTTCGATCCGGATGTCCGGAATGCGGGGTCACGTCACATGATTTGGCCTTATTCATATAACTGACCTGCCGACCTATTGAGCCTAACGGCCCATTGAGCCTAACGGCCTATTGGGTTTATGTATGCACAGAAAATTTGCGACCACAACGGGATTCAAACCCACGCACTTCAACAACGTATATATGATATAAATTATGGTACGTGCGCTATACCACTAAGCTAGATTATATATGACGTATTTGTTTTGTTGTTGAAACTATGAACAAAGACGTGATATATGAAGCTTTGTGTTGTATAAACGCGTATACTTTTTCTTTGTTATTTATTTATTTATTCGATGCAGGGTGACTAATAAAATTAGCCCGTGCTAGCCGTTATAAGATAATGCAGGGTAGCTAATACAATTAGCCCTGCGCTAGCCATGTTCACACGAAAACCGCCTGCATTGACAGGGTACCGATTTAATAAAATTAAAGTTAAAAACAGTTATACGCCCCGAAATAAGGAAAATGAGGACCCACGACGCGAGTCCAGCAAAGCAAAAAATTAAAGCAGTTAGACGGTATAAGCCACCAAACGGTAGTAGCAAAAACGGAATAAAAAACCCTGAACGCCACGTAAGCGATGAAGGTAGCATACGAACATATATTCCTAAATATGCGGTTTAATGGAAAACTTATACGAACGTTTTTTAATAACGGAGTATAAAGCAATTACATTTTTCCAAAAATCGTAAAAAAACGACGAATATTTTAACGATAAAAGAAAAAATTACATCGATTGCAACCCGTAAAAGGGAAGGCAATTTTATACGGGAACGGCACCATCGAAATAAGAACCATACACCTTTGGATGGAAAATTATAAACGAAAGGAACAAATTACTTTGGATGTTACGGAGATAGGAAATAAAAATATAATTTTAGGAATTCTTTGGTTTAAAAGGAATAACCCCCGGATAAATAGGATTACAGGTTAAATTTGATAGGAAAAGCACCTAATTATTAAACGACCTCCTGCACAATAGGGTTTATATAGGAAATATAAAATACGGAAAAACCAAATAAAGCAAATGGCGTATTTATAGGAAGGACGATCAACCCCGGAACTATTATTGAAAAAAAAGCGACTATTTACAGGTTAAAACCGATCTAACTATATAATACCAATTACGAAAAACAAACCAAAAACGGCAAAATCCCAAGGGAATACCAAAATTATATACGATTATTTAACTAAAAACTCGAAACAGGATTACCCGAACACAGTCCGTTCGATTACGAAATACTATTAAAAAAAGGAACCCAACCAAAATTCCACAAAATATACGGTTTAAATCCGATATAAACGGAGGTTTTAAGCGAGTATTTCACAAAAAAACCTCAAAAAGGCTATATTAAGTTATCGATATTACCAGCAAAATACCCAATCCTTTTTGTACCAAAACAAAAACGGAAAATTACCATTAGGCGTGGATTACAAATATTTAAGCGATATTATAATAGAAAGTTGCTACCCGCTCCCACTAATAGGAAAATTTCGAAATATGTTTTACTGAACATAATGATTTACGATATTAAATTTTAAAAAAAATACAATTTAACCCGTATAAAGGAAGGCGAGAAATGGAAAACAGCATTTCGCACCAAACGAGGATATTACGAATACCTGGTAATACCTTTCGGTTTTACGAACGCCCCCGCAACCTTTTAAACCATAGTTAGCCACGTTTTCCGGGAATGTTTAAATTTTTTTGTCGTTATTTACCTGGACGATATCTTTATTTTTCCAAAACGTTGGAAAAATATAAAAAATACGTTTACACAGTTTTACAAAAGTTACAAAACGTTAAACTTTTAATTAAACCCGAAAAATGCATTGTTCACAGTAAGCAAATTAATTTTTTGGGAAATATTATCGCTTTGGGAAAAATTAGGATGGAGGAATTAAAAGTCCAAGCAGTAAAGGAATTGTTTTAACCACAAAATGTAAAAAACGTTCGGGTATTCCTTGGATTTGTAAACTTTTATAAAAGTTTATTAAAAATTACGGCGCGATCGCCACCCTATTAACCAGTATAATTAAAAAGAATTTAAAATTCCAATAAACGGAATAAATATAGCAAGTTTTCGAACAGTTACCAAACGCAATAACACAAAAACCGATCTTTAAAATACTAGATTTAACGAAGTTTTTCGAAATCGAAACCGACGTATCCAATTATGCAATCGAAGGACAATTTAGCCAACGAAATAAAAAAGGACGCCTGCACCTTTACGCCTTTTTTTCACAAAAAATACATGGATTAAAATTGAATTATTAAATCCACGATAAAACATTTATAGCTATTATCCGAGCATTCGAAAAATGGAAACCACAATTATCGGGAATTAAATACGAAGTATTAATTTATACGGACTGTGAAGACCTAACCCATTTTACCATTAGCAAAATGTTAAACAAACGATAAATTAAATGGGCAAAATTTGTATTAAAATTTTATTTTAAAATTATTTACCGAAAAGGAATAAAAAATGGTAGGGCCGACGCTTTTGACAGAAAACCAAGTTAGAAATACATAATACCCGAAGAAATACGGAAATTTTTTACGGTAAACGATAACGGAAACTTTTTACCAATTTACCGAAATTTTATAACGACCAACACGGTAATTATACCAAAAGAAATACGGAAAATCCACGAAAATAAAACCTACGCATGTTAAAGAATTTCCAAAATATGGAAACGGTTAAAATAGCATTACAATTTAAAAAAAAATACGATAAAAAGTACGAAAAACCATTAAAAATTGCGAATTTTGCGCAAAAAACAAATCCGCCAAACATAAGCTTTACGGGTTTTTATAGTTTTTATTAGCCCCTAATAGGGCCTGGCAAATTATTATAATGGACTTTATCGTTAAGCTACCATTTTCCGAAAAACTATTTATCAAAACTAAATACGATAGTATATTAATTATAGTGGACAAATTTATTTGATACGCCTATTTTTTATTTTATAAAAAACGTAGCAACGCCGAAAAAATCGTTTACATATTCCTACGAATAACTATTAGCAACTATGGACTTCCAAAAAACATTATTACAAACACAAATAAGCTTTTCACGTTAAAATTTTGGAGATTTTTAATAAAACAGCTAGGAACCGATTATAAATTATTTATAATATTTTACCTATAAATAAACGGATAAATAAAACGAGCAAACCAAATACTAAAACAATACTTAAAATGCTATATAAACCACAAATAGGATAATTGGGTACGGCTATTAGCTACGACATAATTCGCATATAATAGTTTAAAATATAAAAATATTAAAATAACCCCGTTTTACATTAATTACGGATTTAACCCTACGGTATATAGAAAACTAAAAACCACGGTTACGGCCCCACGAACCGATAAGCAAGCAAACGAATTACGAAAACTTCACCAAAAACTCCAATAAAAATTGGAATTCGTACGAGAAAAAATAACCAAATAAGCCAACCAGTATCGGATAAAGGGACCATTTTTCCAGGAGGAAAATAGCGTTTATTTTATTCGACGAAATATTAAAATACAGCGACCAAACGGTAAATTTAATTTTAAAAAGCTTGGACTTTTTAAAATCAATAAAAAAATCAGCGAAACTAATTACAAACTATTATTATTAGGAATTATAAAAATCCACCCAACGTTCCACGTATTATTATTGGAATTAGCACCACCCGGCACCAGTATATAAAAAACAATCGAAATCGACGCAAAGAAAAACGTATGACGTCGAACGAATATTGGATTACAGACGTAACCACGGCAAAATAAAATATTTTATTAAATGGGAAAAATATAAATACGAAAAAAACACTTAAAAACTTTTTAACCACCTCCAAAATTGTTAGGAATTATTCCGCCAGTATTATTAGGAGCTGTATTTGCGAGCAAATTAACCAAAAAAAGGACGATTTAAAAAAGCATTATTTACTATTACTAAAAACTAATGATCAACCAGGATTTCAAATTATAGTATTAAACGAATTTATAAAAAAAAGATTAACATATACTATAAATTAAAATACACGAGCAAAACAATCTACCGACCGAATATTGCGTAAAAACATTTACTTTATCTAATAGAAAAGGATTTAAAAGATTTATTAGGAAAAACGAATTCCAGGCAAAATTGGAATCCGGAAAAAGCGATTCCAGGGATATTTTAGGAAAAATTTCGGCCGATCGTCGTCGCTTTTCCTATTTTACCTTTTTACGCTCCACCCGATCCAGTTCCTCCAAATTGTCGATTCCGCAAAATATAGCTCGTATTATTTTTTCGAACCATATTTTTTTTTATTTTCGCAAACGAAAAGATTTCAATTGTTTTTCCTGGATTTTTTACTGCTCCGCCAAAATATCCTCCTCCAAAATTTCCATTTCGGTATTAAATTTTCAATGCTGCCGACCAATATTGCGCAATTAAACATTCGAAATACCCAATGTATCGTAACCAAAACGGTTAACGCGAAAATATTCGATGCAACGAAAGGAATTTTGCGGTGAAACGGCGTAACGTATTATACCGCGAAGTTTACAATAAAAAAAAAGTATAATTACAGAAAAAGGAAAGAAAAACGCAAAAGAAACGTGGCGACGTTTTATCGACGAACGACCAAATTTGGATTTAATTACGCGATTAAATATAACGCAACGAAATTAGTAAAAAAGGAACATATAATCCGAAACTAGGATTAAAGGAATACGAACTGTTTAAAGGTTAAAAGGATCTGGTTAAAGGGAAAAAAATTTAATATTACGACCAAATAATTGGGCCGGTACCAGGGAGACCAAACGGGGTTACACCCCTCCTAACGACATTCGACCAAAGAAATACCGACCGGTAGGAAATAAAAATTGTATAAAAACCAATTACGTGATAGCACGTGACTATTAAAGGGTAATTTCCGTTAATTTATAAAACTTCGATTAGGAATTATAAATTAAATAGATTAGGAGAGATTACGTTCGGAATACAGTTTATATAAAATACGTTTATTATTATGTAAATAGATACGATTTTAGGATTGTTTAGCAGCAATTAAACTCCAGTTAACCTTAATATTTATTTGAAAACGATTACAACTTCACCCCAGTTATTGAAAATCCCAGTTACCCAGTTAAAACGCTTAATTGCTTTAACCCACTGTACTTTACCCTAAAAACAGGTTACCCGATACCTTGATTGTAACATATTGCCTGCAGGGCCCGTTAAGTATTGCGTTGGCGTTCGGTCCAAATAGGGAATGTCCCTTCCAAGGCCCGTAAATACTGATTTCGTACGTTTACGAGGTTGATTTGCACGTTAATATTCGCTAATTTAGCTATTAATAAGTTAAACCGGCTGTTAAACTCAGGTATTAATCCTTTAAATTTCGAAAAAGTTAAAACGTGGAATTCCCGATATAGTGAATTTCGACTAATTTCGGGTGCAACGGAATAGCTATTTTCCAGGGTTTTATAAGCCGTGACGGGGCTGGAATGCCATGCAATGGATTTTAAAAGTTCTTTAGTTAAGCTGTTTTTCATAAACAATAATAGGATTAATTGCTCGTATTCCGGTAGGGTATAACCAATTTCAGGGTTGGAAATAAATTCCGCTGCTTTTATGACCCTAAATTGAACTATTAACGCCTGTTTCCACAAATCGTAATTGCTGGCTCCTATTAATTTACAATTTTCGGGGAAAGAAAATACCCGTTTTGATAGTTTTTTACCTATCCCGTTACCTAAAATTAGGTTACCGGGTGGATTGAAGGGTGCGGTAACGGGTTTATTTTCCGAATTACCGTTAAAATCAGTGGAATTACCGCTTATTAAAGTTAATAGGGTAGTTAACTGTTAAATTATCATTTAAAATTAATCCATTTGCGTAATTAACGCTTTTAATTACAGGTTTTGGGCCTGTAATCTAGCGGTTAAAACTCCGTTTGGGCTGGGCTCAGGTCCCTTATTGTTGGAATTGGGCCTGGAAGGCCCGACATAGGGTTATTTTCCATTGTAAATTAAGCTTAATCATAATTGCAATTCGCTAATTTATAGCTATACTTACTTAACCTAGCTATTTGAAAATAAATACCCTATTTAATTTAGGATTTGTTATACCATTTGCCTTTTAGCGGGTATAGGCCTGTAATTGCCAATTACAGGGTTTATTGCTATTTTTAATGGTTAAAATCCACTAAAATACAGGGTGAAAATCCCTGAAATCCGCAATTAATGGGTGCCCTGGTATTTGTACCAATCCAGGTGCACGTAACGAATTCAACTCGTTAAATGGGTACAGGGTAAACTGCAGGGTATCGTGCAAAGTAACGAACCATTAACGTAATTCCGCTAATGGGTTTATAGGCTATTGTAAACCCCATTAAACGCACTAGGATTTAATGGGTTTATGGGTTATTAGCGAACGAATACAGAGGTTTTTGGCCCTAACTCGCTAGCGTAAACCCTATTAAAAGTTTAAGCCAATTATAATGGCGTGCACGATCTATAAAAACCACACCAAAAATTTTGGATTTGCAATGCAAACGATCGCTGCAGTACCTGAAAAGGCCTGAATCGAACGCTAATTTTTAACGATCCCCATTGTAAATACAGGGGGTTAAGTGCTTAATTAGCGCCTAAAACCAACAATTTCGCACAAAAACAGCAATATTTTCGATAATATACGTGCTGTAAAAATGCGATAATAACCAAAATAAAACTCAAATTTCAGGCTTTCCAGCGATGCAAAATGCACTTTAATGCACAAACTAAAACCTTTCCGGGCTTATAACCTGTTAACAATATGGGCTGCTAACAGGGGTTTAAATATTAACATAGGTGCGGCGTAATGCTAATTGCGTTATAAAAACCTGTAATTACAAGTTTTAAATGCATTAAATCATTTATTAAATTTGGAATTAATAAATTCGATTTATTGGTGGGGGAAATTTTGCTTTATTTCCTTTACATACTTTCCGACATCGAAATGGTGGTCCGCACCCCGTAAAGGGTTCCGGTGCCGCACACGATTTTCCGAAAAATTATTTTGTATGCGTTGTTAAAAAAACACCCTTATTTCCATGCCAACCATTTCTGGGTTCGCACTAATTTGCTGATTTGGTGAAATAAGGCTCAGGTTAATCCGCGATAGGGTTGAAGAATAATGGATGGATTTGTATCGATCTCGTTGGTATAAGCTCATCCGGGCTTATAACCTATGAGGAGGTTAAGAAATAAAATAAGCTTAATTTTGAACGCGGGGAAAAGTGGATCACACATAAGGTTGATGGAACGTTAAAATGGCAAATAACCGTTTGCTAGCGGGTAATAAAAATAATATATTATTGCACAATCGATTCGTTGAATCGTTAAATCGATGAAAGTTATAAAAGTGATGAATCTAAGGTTAAGTTATAAATTACGTGTTTGAATCCGTAGGTGCAGATTTTCGATCAGGATCTCCGGAATGCGGGGTCACGTTATATGATTTGGCCTTATTTGTGTGACTGACCTGCCGACCTATTGAGCCTAACGGCCTATTGGGTTTATGTATGCACAGAAAATTTGCGACCACAACGGGATTCAAACCCACGCACTTCAACAACGTATATATGATATAAATTATGGTACGTGCGCTATACCACTAAGCTAGATTATATATGACGTATTTGTTTTGTTGTTGAAATTATGAACAAAGACGTGATACGTACAGCTTTATGTGTATAAACGCGTATACGTTTTATTTGTTATTTATTTATTTATCCGTTGCGGGGTGACTAATAAAAGTAGCCCGTGCTAGCCGTTATATGATAATGCAGGGTAGCTAATATAATTAGCCCTGCGCTAGCCATGTTCACAAAAAAGTGGTAATTCCACTAATTTTAATGGTAATTCGGAAATTAAACCCGCTACCGCACCCCTTAATCCACCTGGCAACCTAATTTTAGGTGACGGGATAGGTAAAAAACTATTAAAACGGGCATTTTCCTTCCCCGAAAACTGTAAATTAAGAGGGGCTAGCGACGACGGTTTGTGGAAAAAGGCCTTGATAGTATAATTTAAGGTTATAAAAGCAACGGAATTTATTTCTAGCCCTGAAATTGGTTCTACCCTACCGGAATACGAGCAATTAGTCCTATTATTGCTTATAAAAACAGTTTAACCTAAAAACTTTTGAAATCAATTGCATGGCATTCCAGCCCCGTAACGGTCTATAAAACCCTGGAAAATAAGTGTCTAGTTGCACACGAAATTAGTCGAAATTCATTATTTCGGGAATTCCACGCTTTGAATTTTTCGAAATTTAAAGGATTAATACCTGAATTTAACAACCGTTTTAACTCACTAGTAACTAAATTAACCAATAATAACGTGCAAATTAGCCCCGCAATGTGAACTTGGCAAGCGCAGGGCTAGCTATATTAGCTAACCTGCATTATCTTATAACGGCTAGCACGGGCTGATTTTATTAGTCACACTGCATCGAATAAATAAATCAATAACAAATAAAACATATACGCGTTTATACAGACAAAGCTTAATGTATCACGTCTTTGTTCATAGTTTCAACAACAAAACAAATACGTCAGATATAATCTAGCTTATAAAAAACCCCTGATAACAAAATTAATATTATATTTTATAGGTTTATTATTTTTATCCTTTTTTAATTCAAATACCGGCTGGGTAAAAGCAAATTTATGGCCTATAGGTATTTTAGTTATAGGGATAAAACGGAAGGTTTTTGCAGTAATGATTTGGTCGAATTTAAACGTTAAAACAATTCATCATTTAGCAATTTCAGGGTTATTTAAGGCCTGTTGGTCGCTACTTGGTTCACCGTTTTTAGTGGAATCTTTCTTTATTTTTGTTATTGCTTTGAAAACAAAAATAATGCACGTAATTTATATCCATTAAATCTGGGTTTTCGAACTGCGAATTTAACTCGATATTCTGTATTTTAGGTGCTGAAAACATCTGAACCTCCGTTGTTTTAGGTACTGGATTAGGTACCGCTACCGTTATAGGTTCTGGGGGGGGGGGGGGGNGGGGGGAATAGTAGGTTATACAGGCCTAGCGGGCACTGTGTTTTCCTGGTTTAAATGCTCTGTAACGGGTGGTAACTGCCCTGTAACAGGTGGGAAATACCCTGTATTTCCAGGGTTTTTTAGGGGATAATTATCCGCTGGAACGTTGTTAATTTCGTTTTCAAATTCAGAATTAAAATCCCCCTTTAAATTTATATTTTCCCCCTCTAAAATCTGTAGCGCTTCCCCTGGAATTCCCAAGTTTTTAACGGTTATACCTTTTATAATTTTTACGGTAAAGGTTTTGTATTCGGCCCGTTTAACGGGTGCGTAAACGAACGTTGTGAAATTTAATAAATGGGTTAAAAGTTCCACCGTTTCGGTGCAAGGAACCAATTTATCAAGTTTTTCGCGTTTTTCCAGCGGTATGATAACCTGGTATATAATACCAATAACCCGAAAATACCCTAAATTGGGCTTACGCGGTAATCCAGGTTGGAATTGGGAATAAAATCCTTCGTAGGGTGTTAAATCCCTATTAATTACCGCTATACGGTTAATGAAATCAAGCACGGTAGGTAATAAATAATATTATAAATATAATGGTAAACCCGCCGCTATAATAGAAAACCGAGACCTATCCAAAATAACCCTAACGGACCGTTCCGTTAATCCGTTTTGGCCGTGGTTATAGGGATTCGAAATGCTAAAATTAATACCTTTGTAAGGAGGTTACGAAATAGAATAAGCTTAATCTTGAACGCGGGGAAAAGTGGATCACGTATAAGGCTGATGGAACGTTGAAATGGCAGATAACCGTCTGCTAGCGGGTAATAGAGATAATATATTATTGTTGCACAATCGATTCGTTGAATCGTTAAATCGATAAAGGTTATGAAGGTGATGATTCTAAGGCTAAGTTATGAATTACGTGTTCGAATCCGTAGGTGCAGATCTTCGATCCGGATGTCCGGAATGCGGGGTCACGTCACATGATTTGGCCTTATTCATATAACTGACCTGCCGACCTATTGAGCCTAACGGCCCATTGAGCCTAACGGCCTATTGGGTTTATGTATGCACAGAAAATTTGCGACCACAACGGGATTCAAACCCGCGCACTTCAACAACGTATATATGATATAAATTATGGTACGTGCGCTATACCACTAAGCTAGATTATATATGACGTATTTGTTTTGTTGTTGAAATTATGAACAAAGACGTGATACGTACAGCTTTATGTGTATAAACGCGTATACGTTTTATTTGTTATTTATTTATTTATCCGTTGCGGGGTGACTAATAAAAGTAGCCCGTGCTAGCCGTTATATGATAATGCAGGGTACCTAATATAATGAGCCCTGCGCTAGCCATGTTCACAACCTTTGCTTATAAACCAATTTTAAAGGTTTATATTAACTTCGTACCCCCCATCGAAATGAAAATTCAAATGGTAATACCCGTACGTAGCTTTTAAAACCCTAAAAAAGCCTTTAATAGCCACTGAAGCCGTAAATCCGGCTTTATTTCGTAATGGGATCGACCAACGAAAACGTGATTTTCGGTCCACTAATAACAAAAATACGGGCTTTTTATTGTGAAAGTTAAATTTAAAAATCACTGTATCATTTTTCATAAAATCGAAAATATTAAAAGGTGTAAAAAATGCGACCTTATTCATACGCCTAATAAAAATGGTTTTAACGCAAACAATACGGGTAATTACCCTAACTTTGTCGAAATTAGGTAAACCTTTTGTAATTTTAGCGGTTTTTTTAGCAATAATAACCTTATATGCCCCAAACGCCTGGCCTATAACAGGGCTTTTTGGGCCTGGATTTCGTTATAATTACCTGTAATTCCGTTTCCTTGAAAGGTTAATTAACCGTCCGTAATTCGTTTAAACTTTAAAAGGAGGTAATTTCCAGGGGCCTGCTTTAAATCCGATAATAAAGGAGGTTTTAACAACGGATTTCTTATATGGGAAACCCCCTTTTTTGGAAATAATCCCTTTTATATTAGGTTGCATAAAAGGGTTATTTAGCGGTGTACCGGGCCTACGGGGCCCAATTTCACGTGGATTTTTAGGGTCTTTATCGCGAAGTTTTTGCGTTACAGGTGAATTTACGGTTATTTCCGTATTTTGTTTGGTATTTAGCTTTTCCGTTACCGTATTTCTTTGCAGTTCCGAATCGGTGTAAATTGTATAATGCTCGTAATTTTCGGGGTCTATATTATTTAGTTTTACTTCCAGCGGGGCTGCGTAAACTTTTATAACCCCCTTTAACACCATATTTCAAGCGGTCTTATATTTGCCTATTATATAGGCGTAAATCGAAATAACGTTATTTCGAATAAAAATATCGCACACTTTAACCTTTAAACAAAACGAAACTTTAGCGGTACTCAGGCGTCCCCACGTTTTGCGATCCTTATTGTACAGGGTATTTTTTCATAATACGCCTCCTATATTATAATGTATAAAGCTATTAACGATATTTATTCCAAATGAGGGGATATATAAAACGTTATTTAACGTAACCTCTTTAAATTCGTCAGTTTTTTGGCCGTAATAGACCTGTATTTTTACAGTTCCGGTACCTAAAGGCCTAACAGGGCCACCTTCTGTACCGATTTCGACTGTAAAGCCGGGGGTATAATCGGTGAAAAATTGCTTATTTGTAAAAATATGGTGCGTATCATTTATATTATACAGGATAAGGTAACCTAATTTCCAAAATTTAGGCGTCCTTTTTACGCCGCGTCCAGGTTTCGTTTTAACTTTAAAACTAGCTGCTAAAACCTGTAATCTTAACGTATTACCGGTATCGGTTTCCGAATCCGAATCCGAACGTAATTTTATAATTCCGCTAATAGGGGAATTACCCTCCTATTCGAGGGCGTTATACGCTGCGCATTCGTTAACGTCACTTGGAATCGAGCCCGTAAATAATTCGAACTCCATAAAAATTTTAAACGTTCCAGCGGTTAATTCGCTGGAGGAGTATTTAATATTGTTTGCAAAAACAGAATCCGACTTAGAGCTTTTACTCTTTTTTCGTAATTTAGAGGTGTTTTCCTACCCATTATCTTCCTTTTTAACGCCCTTTATAGTGTTTTTTTTTACCCTTTTTTGCTTTCAAATTTATAATCAGCAATTCTAGCCGTTGTAAAGCCTGAAATTGAATTTTTGGATATAGGGTCTGCCATAAGGTACTGCAAATTTAACTTTTCCGAATTTTGGCCTATAGCCTGCAAAGCCCGTTGGGTATTGCGTTAACGTTCGGTTCAAATAGGGAACGTCCTAGTCTCAGTGCTCAGACTAGACCCCCCTGCTTCGCAGTGGGGACCGAACGCTCCATGTACCTTTCAGCCATATAGCTTTTCAACCAATGACATTGGCCGAAAAAATCGCGCTCGTTACAATCTAAAAACATTTTGTCGCATTTCGCCGTTTATAACGGTACCATTAATAAAATACCCAATACTGCAATATCGCCAACTACCATTCCCCCCGATACATAAAAAATTACACAGTTTTTATTATCATACCATATATTTACGTATATTAACTTTTATTTAATATATTATTAAACCAAATAAAGCCCGAATCCAACAATGCAAAACATATTCCCATTAATATTAATAAACTTTCCCGAAAAAATATTCCTATCCGCGCAATTTGTAACCCAATACTTTACGTCCGAATTAACCCTATTATTTCCATCGATATCGCAATTATTTTCGTTTTTATCGCTATCCCAATTACCATCGCCTAATCCTATATTCGAAAATAATTGGGAATTTAGGCATTTTGTTAATTAATTAAAAACAATTACCGAGGGAATCCCAATCCGAAACAGAAATAAACCCCGAAACCAAATTTATTCGCGATATTATTAAATTTTAGCGTAACCGTTACCGACGTATTAATTTTACGCAATTTATCCACGCTTGGGTAATAGCGGTAAACTTTTACGAAATTACCCGACCTGCCCTATCGCGAATATTTTTTTTAAAAAGAACATTACGAAATTTTTGAATCCGAAAACCTTTACGCGTTAATAGGGTCGAATACCGTTTTAATAATAAATTTCCTACGCCTATTAAAACCGACTTTTTGCGTAAGGAATTGCAATAATTAATATAATATTTACGCCTTTTTAATCGGTTCGAACCCACAAATTTCCAATTTTCGGGAATAAAAAATTGTTCCGCCAAAAACGTAAATAATATGGATTAATTGTTACGACCAGACAAGATGGGTCGGTACCAATGAGGCCAGGCGGGGTCCCACCCCTCCTAACGACACTCGACCAGAGAAAACACCGACCGACAGGAAACAAAATTACATAAGAGATCACGTAACCCCACGTGACCGCCACAAAAACGATATAATTGATATATCATATATTAATTATAGCAAAACGGGTAATATGCTGGTTATGGGATATATTACACATATTATACCCAAGACAACGGATTATTTAAGGACACGTTTATTACCATATAAAGAAAACTTAATTTAAAATTGTTTAGCAGTAATTAATTTATTATTTACCCACGAATCGAATATAATTTTACCCCAATTATTAAAAAACCCCAATTATTTAGTCCAAACGCTTAATTGTTTTAACCTACTGTATTTTACCCTAAAAACAGGTTACCCGATACCTTAATTATAACATTTTAATTGTTTTTGTTCAATATTTTACCTTAAAATATACCGAATAATATCGCCGAACTAATATTTTCCAATAAAACCATTTTTTCAACTTTTTTTACCATTAACGCTCCGGCCAGCGTTAACGTATTACGCCAAATGGTCGCGACGTTTCAAACAAAAAATCGACAATTCCAGGAACGAATAACCGAATAAATTAATCGAACCAATAAAAATTATATTAAATATTTTTTACTCTTATTTTAAAATAATACCCCAGGTATTTTGCAGGGATCTTTTACGGGAACCCGGGCCTATTTTCATTTTAACGAAAACAATTTCGATAATAACGTAAAAAAGGTTATTTACGTAACTTCGTTATTAAAAAGCGATACGTTTGCCTGGTTCGAACCAATTTTACGAAATTATTTGACCACGATAAGGAAGAAAACCGTAAAATTAAAATTAACCGCATTTTCGACGATTACGAAAATTTCGAAAAATGTTTTAAAAAAATATTCGGCAACCCAGACGAAAAACGCACGGTTAAAAGTAAACTGGTGCGTTTTACCCAAACCAAATCGGTATCCAAATATATTAGTAAATTTCGATAAATTACCGACAAATTATTATGGGGCCCCGAAACCCTAATAGCACGTTTTTATGCGGGATTTAAAAAACAAATTAAAAACGAATTTGTTAAAAAAAAGCGACCCGATATTTTAACCGAATACGTAAAGCTAGCAATTAAAATTAATAACCGATTTTACGAACGAAAATTGGAACGACGCGAAAAACGCAATATATACGAACCAATTTTGCGATAAATTAACACGGGACGTAAATACTAACACCCCAAACCGTTTCGCCAATATAATATTTTTTACGGAATATATAGCGGATTTATGGATTTTAACGCGACCCAATATAAAAAACCTCGTAAAAATCCCAAAAATGGTAAATGTTTTAAATACGATAAACTAGGATATAAAACCAAATTTTATCCCTAAAACACCCCGGATTTACACCCCGATTTTAAAAAACCACGAAAATTAAATACCACCACCCATTAACAAATGTATACGGATTAATATAATTTAATAAATTGGACCGTATATTACGACGATAATTATATAATTTATAATAACGCAAAAATGGACGCAGGATAGTATTTACAAAAATTTAAAAGCATTCGGACCCTGATAGTAGGAAACCGCGTATTTATTAAAACCAAACCACCGGTATAATTACGCAAACAAAACGCCAAATTACCCGAATTTACGGAATTAAACACTGTAAAAAATTAAAACCAAAACCGTTGGGATAAACCCATTATATCCGGATAATCCAATAAACCCCAACGGACGAATCCAATAACGAATTAAAAGACAAATTCAGCGAAAAAAGATTATATTTTAAAACTTATATAATGCAACCAAGGAAAACAACCCCTATATATATAAAAAAAAATTTATCGATTTATACCGAAACGACCAATTAATGCGATTTCCCGGAATACCATTTCGAATACAAATATAAAATTTTATAAAATTAATTAATCCAACCTTCGGAAACCACCCAATTTTAAATACCAAATATCCCAAATATATAAAAATGTTTTAAGCAAAATATTTTCGAAACAATTGCGGACTGCATTTTAGCAGAAAAATAATCCACGATTTTCTTCCACGACGACGCAAAACAATAAGTATCCACGAAATATATACCACCATTAAATTACCCAATTGGGAAATCAAAATAACATTTTATACCGAACCAGCGGTAATTTTTACCTTTGCTAATAATTACCTTATAATATATTACAATTAAAAACAATTTCCATAATACGAATGCACCCGAAACAATTGCAAAATATATATATTAACCAAAACACAGGTACGGTACGAAATAAAATTACGATAACCAGGACCCGCACCCATAACCAAAATCGTGTGGAACCCCCACGTTAAGGACAACGAAATACCTACGAACGCACGAAAAACGCCTGCCCTAACAGGGTACCGATTTAATAAAATTGAAGTTAAAAACAGTTATACGCCCCGAAACAAAAAAAATAAGGACCCACGACGCAAATCCAGCAAATGAGAAAACTAAAATAACCAAACGGTATAAAGTACTCAACGGTAATAACAAAAACGGAATAAAGAATTTTAAACGCCACGTAAACTACGGAAACAGCACATAAATATATATTCCTAAATATACGATTTAATAAAAAACCCATACGAATGCTTTTTCACAGTGGAGCATAAAATAATTACATTTTTCCAAAAATCGTAAAAAAACGACGGATATTTCGGTAATAAAAAGAAAATTATATCGATTGCAAACCGTAAAAGGAAAGGCAATTTTATACGGGAACGGCACCATCGAAACGGAAACCGTACACGTTTGGATGGAAAATTATAAACGAAAGGAATAAATTATTTTGGATATTACGGAAATAGGGAACAAAAACATAATTTCAAATATTCCCTGGTTGAAAAGGAATAACCCCCGGATAAATTGGATTATAGGCCAAATTTAATGGGAAAAGCACCTAATTATTAAGCGACCTCCAATATAATAAGGTTTATACAGGAAATATAGGGTACGGAAGGACCCAATAAAACAAATGGCGTATTTATAGGGGGGACGACCGACCCCGGAGCCAATATCGGAAAAAAAGCGATTATCTATAGGCCAAAACCGATCCAACTACATAATATAGATTACGAAAAAATAGACCAAAAACGGCAAAATTTTAAAAAAATACCAAAATTATATACGAGTATTTAACCAAAAATTCGAAACAGGACTACCCGAACATAATCCGTTCGATTACAAAATACCATTAAAAAAAGGAACCCAACCTAAATTCCACAAAATATACGGTTTAAATCCGACACAAATGGAAATTCTAAACGAATACCTCGTAAAAAACCTCAAAGAAAGCTATATTAAATTATCGATACTACCAGCAGGATACCCAATCCTTTTCGTATTAAAAAAGAACGGAAAATTACAATTACACGTGGATTACAAACAATTAAACGACATTATAATAAAACATTGCTACCCGCTCCGATTAATAAAAAAACTCAGAAATATACTTTACCAAATACAATGGTTTACGATATTAAATTTTAAAAAAACATATAATTTAATCCGTATAAAGGAAGGCGAAAAATGGAAAACGGTATTTCGCATTAAACGAAAATATTACGAATACCTGGTAATATTTTTCGGTTTTACCAACGCCCCCGCAACTTTTTAAACCATAATTAACCACGTTTTTAAGAAATATTTAAACATTTTTGTCGTTATTTACCTGGACAATATCTTTATTTTTTCCAAAACGTTGGAAAAATATAAAAAATACGTTTATATAATTTTACAAAAATTATAACACGTTAAATTTTTAATGAAACCCGAAAAATGATTTTTCATAATAAGCAAATCAATTTTTTAGGAAATATTATCGCCCCTGAAAAATTTAGGATGGAAAAGTTTAAAATTTAAAGAGTAAAGGAATAGCGCCAACTATAAAACGTAAAAAACGTTCGGGCATTTTTTGGATTCGTAAATTTTTATAAAAAATTTATTAAAAATTACGGCGCGATCGCCACCCTATTAACCAATATATTTAAAAAGGATTTAAAGTTCCAATGGACGGAGCGAATATAACAAATTTTCGAACAACTAAGACATGCAATAGTACAAAAACCGATTTTTAAAGTATTAAACCCAACGAAATTTTTCGAAATCGAAACCCACGCATCCAATTATGCAATCGGAGGACAATTTAACCAACGAAACGAAAAAAAAACGCCTACACCTTTGCGCCTTTTTTTTACAGAAATTATATAAATTAGAATCTAATTACCAAATCCACGATAAAAAATTTATGGCCATTATCCGAATATTCGAAAAATGGAAACTACAATTATGCGTAATTAAATACGAAATATTCACTTACACGGACCATAAAATTTAACCCATTTTACCACCAGCAAAATGCTGAATAAACGACAAATTAAATAAGCAAAATTCCTATTAAAATTCCATTTTAAAATTATTTACCGAAAAGGAATAAAAAATGGCAGGGCCGACGCTTTTAGCAAAAAATTAAACTATTTAAACACAATACCCGAGGAAATACGGAAAATCCTTACGGTAAACGACAACGGAAACCTTTTACCGATTTACCGAAATTTTATAACGACCAATACGGTAATTATATTAAAAAAAATACGGAAAATCCACGAAAACAAAACCAACGGATACCAAAGAATTCCCAAAATATGGAAACGGTTAAAACAGCATTATAATTTTAGAAAAATACGATAAAAAATACGAAAAATTATTAAATATTGCGAACTTTGCGCAAAAAGGATATCCGCCAAATATAAATTTTAAGGGTTTTTACAACCTTTACCAACCCTTTATAAAACCTGGTAAACTATTACAATAAATTTTATCGTTAAATTATTATTTTCCGAAAAACCATTTACTAAAACTAAATATAATAATGTATTAATTATAATGGATAAATTTACTAAATACGTTTATTTTTTACCTTATAAATAAAATAGTAACGCTGAAAAAATCGTTTACATATTTTTACAAATAATTATTAACAACCACGGACTTCCAGAAAACATTATTACGGATAAAAATAAACTTTTTACATTAAAATTTTGGAAATATTCAATGGAATAGCTAGGAATTAACCAAAAATTATTTACAGCATTTTACTCACAAATAAACGGACAAATAAAACGAATAAACCAAATATTAAAACAATATTTAAAATATTATGTAAACCACAAACAGGATAATTGGGTACGGTTATTAATTACAGCATGATTCGTATATAACGGTTTAAAAAATAAAAATACCAAAATAACCCCGTTTATACCAATTACGGATTTAACCCTACGGTATATGGAAAACTAAAAACCACGATTACGGCCCCACGAACCGATAAATAAATAAACGAATTACGAGGATTCCATTAAAAATTCCAACAGGAATTGGAATTCGTACGAAAAGAAATAACCAAATACGTTAACCAATATCGGATAAAAGGACCATTTTTCCAAAAAAGAAATAGCGTTTATTTTATTCCATGTAATATTAAAACATAACGACCAAATAGCAAGTGTGATTTTAAAAAAGTTTGGATTTTTTAAAATCGATAAAAAAATTAGCAAAACCAATTATAAATTATTATTACCAGGAAATATAAAAGTTTACCCACCGTTTTACGTATTATTATTGGAACCAGTACCACCCGGTACCAATATATAAAAAACTATCAAAATCGACGCAAAAAAAAAGCATGACGTCGAACGAATACTGGATTACAAACGTAACCACGGTAAAATAAAATACTTTATTAAATAAGAAAATTATGAATACGAAAAAAATATTTGGGAATCTTTTAACCATTTCCAAATTTACCGGGAATTATTCCGCCAATATTATTAGGAATTGGATTTGCGAACAAATTAACCAAAAAAGGACGATTTTGAAAAACATTATTTATTATTTCCAAAAATTAAAAATCGATTAAAATTCGAAACCATACCACCAAACGAATTTACAAAAAAACAATTAATACACATTATAAATTAAAATATATAAATAAAACAATTTACCGACCGAATATTGCGTAAAAACATTTATTTTATCCAATAAAAAAGGATTTAAAAAATTTATTGGGGAAAACGAATCCCAGGCAAAATTGGAATCCGGAAAAAGCGATTGCAAAAATATTTTAAGAAGAATTTCGGCCGATCGCCGCCGTTCCTCCTATTTTACCTTTTTACGTTCGATTAATCCAATTCCTCCAAATTATCGATATTACGACGAACCGTTTTTATTATTTTTTTGAACCATATTTTCTTTTATTTACGTAACCGAAAAAACTTTTTCCTCCGCCGTTTCCAATTTAAATTTAAATTTTAAATATTGGGCCGCGATCCTATGTAGCTATTATCGGGAAATATTTATTATATCGCATCGCGAGCGATTTGAGCGAATATATTTAATATAACGAAAGGAATCCCGAAACGATATAGCGTATTTCGCGATCCCCTGCGATTCGCAAATAAAATAAAAAGGTATTTCAACCGCCGAAAAAAAAGCACAAAAAGCAAATCGTTGCGACGAACGGTGGAAGTACGGCCACGAATTTTAATTACGCGATTGGATATAACGTAAAAAAAGTAACAAAAAAAATATAAAAACAAAAACAAAAATTAAAAAACTATAAACTATTTAAAAACTAAAAAGATTTGGTTAAATAAAAGAAAACCTAATATTACGACCAAACACAGTAGGTTGGTATTAATAAGGCCAAACGGGGTCCCAACCCTTTTAACGATATTCGACCAAAAAAACACCGACCGACAGGAAATAAAATTATTTAAAAAATTATATAACCCCACGTAACCGCCTAAAAAACGATATAATTAATATATTATATATTAATTATAGCAAAACGGGTAATATATTGGTTATAGAATATATTACACATATTACACCCAAAACAACGGATTATTTAAAAATATGTTCATTACTATATAAATAAAATTTAGTTTAAAATTGTTTAGCAGTAATTAATTTATTATTTACCCAAGAATCAAATATTATTTCACCCCAACCATTAAAAAACCCCAATTATCTAATCCAAACGTTTAATTGCTTCAACCCACTATATTTTACCCTAAAAACAGGTTACCCGATACTTTAATTGTAATATTAATTTAAACAAATATTCGATATGTCCATTTAGGAAATCCCGTCCAAAACGCCAATGTTATACAAATTTATATTATTATTATTATTAAATTCCCGGGGTTACCGCCCGTTTTATCCATCGTTACAAAATTCCAACGTGGTATACCTGAAATTAAATATCTTTTTAAAAACCACAAACCCCCCAACGTTAAAAAATTAACGCGTTATATTAATATTGGCGATCTTAACCCACGGATATTCCCCCCAAAAAAACATTAATTTGCTACGCGCATCCGCATTATATTTTATAAATAATGGAATTTTACGATATATTGTAAATATATTATCCGGGTTTGGAATATTTTTATTTTATAAAATTATTAAACGGTAGACCCAATAATTTGTCGCCGTTACCCGAATACGTTATTAGGAATATTTATATTTATATATATATATATATATATATATATATATATATATTAATATGTAAACAAATTTAAAAAAGATTACTCGTAACTCAATATTATCCTTCGTATATAATAATTTCAATTTTCTGGATAAGCAATAAAACTCTGGATATGGAAAACGTAACCGAATGCAATATTTAACATCGTATTTCCTTATATTAATGCCAGGATTTAAGCGATATACGCAATCCCAATAGTACGCCACCGTATTTTTCCGCCAAAAATGGTTGCAAACGCCCGCTTTTTTACAATATCCGGACACCTATTACGAAAGCGTTAAATATTATATAATATACCAAATTTGTGGTTTTTTATTCCCTAACCGCCCATATACGCCTGGAGTAATCCCATAATACCTTACCCTCGTACGAATTACACCAATTTTTAAACTTATCCAAACCCCCACCATTACCGAAAACGAAAGGGAATACGCAAAAATTATCCAAATTTACGAATTTTTTTTAATCGTTTTTTAAACCTATTACCCGACCATTTCGACTATTTTTCCGTCCTGTTTTTCGTTTATAGTGATTAAAAAATAACGTTATATATTCGTACCATTTAAGGAATTTATATCGAATTATCCCACCTTTTTAACAAAAAAATGGATATTACCCGTACCCACGTTTTATCATATCGAACTTAATTTTATTAACCAATTATAACAGTATTACTCCTTTATTAGGTTTATAAATATAATAGGGTTGGGGAAATATAACCAATTTTAAAAAAATACAAAAAGACTTTACCACGTTTTACGGTTTTTACAAAATATATTCCGGTCCCGCATTTTATATATTATAATTGCTATTTTAATCCAAAACGGATTATTGGATAAAAATTAAATTTTTAAAAACGTTTTGGAAAAGGTTTTTACCGATATATAATATAATATATATACTTTTATGGTAAGCCGTGTTTACGATAATATATTCGTTGGTTATATTAAAGGTTTAATAAATATTGGATTATAGGGTATAAAACCGAAAATTAATATCGCTTTCCGCACGGAACGCCGCTATTTGCAAAGAATTAATTTTTTATAAATAATAATAAACGCGTTCCACTAAAAAAGTTACGGCGTATTAGAAACTATCATACCGTAATTGGTCCTATTTTTCAACGACTGTAAAATAAAAAATTATAACCCTAAAATGCTATATTTAACCTGGTTATTACAATTAAAGGTTATAAATTAACCGCTACGGACCGGGGTTTTAAAATTAACGCTCGTAAAATATACCACGGCCGGGAATGGATTTTAACCAGTAAATTTAACAGTTAAATAAATTAATAGGGATTTCGTTATAAATATTAAAAATAACCGCAATTCCACGCACGATTTGTGAAACATATTCCTAAATTATGCAGCAATGGGGCCAATCGCAATCACGGTGCGTAAAATATTGGAAAATATCGCCCGTATACGTATTAATAGCAAATACCTTATAATATTAACCAACCAAAATATAATCCATTATGCGTATTTGTTATTCCAAAATGGTTAGGAAAACCAAAAAACCAAAATATTACCCAGTTTCGATTTCGACGGCCCTAATTTATTATACCTGGCTTTAAAAAAGCTAATAGGCGATAAATTGGAAATATTTAGTTAAAAAATCGTACGCCCCAATAGCGTATTATTTTAGGCGGATATTGAAAAAACAGGGGCAAATCCTAAAAGGGATATAACCGGATAAACGGTTTAAATATTAATGGTATAATTAACACCGAAAAAAATTGCTTCACGGAATATACGAAAGATTAAACGAAAAAGGCGTATAAAATTTAAAATAATAAAAAGTAAATCACGCAAATTAAAACGGGTAAAAACGAAAATCGTTCCATTATAAAAAAAAGTTAATAAACGAATAAAGGTAGCTTTACCCGCGAATAACGGAGGTAAAACAGCGTCCGCAAAACTAATAAATATAAGTAAATAAATAGCAATTATAAATTTGGCTTAAAATAAATAACGAGGTATAACCTCCAAAATCCTCCGTATAAACAACCCGTTTTTTATCCATTTTTTTTACCCAAATAAACTATATTTTCCATTTACCGCCAATTATAAATCCAACAAAAAAATCCTGGCAAAAACCGTTATTATAATACCCCATTAATTACGAATAATAAATCCATTAAACCGGATCCTAATAATAATAATTATTATAAAATTATATATATAAAACACCCATTTTCCTGACATTAAACCCCAAAAAAAACAAAATAAAAAAACCTAAACCGATTAAAAAAAACGAAAACGTTTGGTAACGTTAAATATTTTTTTAAAAATGGGTTTATTAACGCCACGCCTTTTTTTCCGAATTAGGGTCGCGGTAACCGATCCAGGGACCAAATCGTCCCCCTTTTTATCCTTTTCCGAAATGGGTATACAGGGTTTTTTTAACGAATCGAATGTAAATTTATCGTAATTAAAACCAAAATCGATAAATAAAAAAAACGGAATAACGACCGCCAAAGGGTCGGCGTTATTATTACAAAAAATACCTTTTTTAAACGGTTTATTGGTTTTCCGGCGTTTAATAACCCAGGAGTTAAAATCCCTTATTGGGGCTATAATAACCCGCGCGGTCGCGGTTTCGTCGTAAAATCCATCGCTATTTTTAATCCATTTTATTAATTTAACCACAAACCCCTAATTTATAATGGTAAAATCAAACTAAGGCAAATATACACGATTAATATAATAAACAAACGTATTACGGTTACCATTTTGCTCCTGGTATTAATAATTAATATAAATTTGGACCTAGCGTTAAAATAAAAATTAACGCTTTTTCGACCAGATTTTGTTCGTTAAATTGTTTGAGGATATTTAATACGAATATTAAAATAAAACGAAAATAAAATTCGCCCATACGGCGCGTCCTGTTAAAATAAAAAGTATTAAAACATTGGGGGGGTTTATTATCCAAACGAAATAATTAAAAAATTAGGAAAATATAATTACTATTACCTTATACGCCAGGAATCATTTAATGATTGGAAACTGGATAATTTTGGGGAAATAAATACGCGTAATATATTTATAAAATATTTGCTATATATTAGCAACGGCCGAAATAATAAAAAAAGGGGTATTAACCTTCCGGAATATACGATTTTTTACCCAATCAAAAAAGGTATTTCCCATTTCGAAAGTGCGCCAAATAATAAGTATATTTTAACTTAACCGAATTAAACCACCATAAATTTGCAATTATATACTGGCGTTCCATATTAAAGGGATAATAATACCAATACAACAATTGGGGTGCAAATTAAAGCCAGCGTTGGAAATATTAATATTTAGGATATAAACGTTAAAATTGGAATTAGAATCGGTGAAATCGGAGACGGTTTTATCGCGTTCGGTTTGGAAGAGGTTTAATTGGATAATAGCTATACTGAAACTGGTTTTTTCTAAAATAAAAGCAATAAAACTAAAAAAAATTAGCAGGTATATTAAAAATTATAATAATTATTATAAAAATGGAAAAATAACAATCATTATAATATTTATTATAAACCAAAAATATACAAAACTGTAATAATTGTTACAATAGCTGTGGAAAAAGAAAAGGATTGTAATAATTATTATTATATGGCCAATTTACGTTTAAATTTAAAAATTAGGGGTTATAACCAGGACGCGTTAACCTTTTTTTTCCTTTATATAGATTTCGACCACGCGGGCAATAAATAGCGATTTGTTTAATATCAAATGGATTATATTAATTTTGCCCGACGGAGGTAACATTTTAAAATTAGTCCAAATTTTCGAATAAATTTAATTAAAAAAACCGTCGCCGTTATATTAAATTAAAACGTTTACAATTACCGATCCAAAACGGGTTTTTCCTTTTTATAGGTTTTTTTTTAAAATTTTGTCGGACGTTGCGGTATTTGGTTTTAAAATCCATTCTTTTTAACGCCAGCGTTCTACCCAATTCCGCCGAAAAAAAATCCCGGATACCGTTTTCGGCGTGGATTATTAACCAAAAAAGTAATTAATTACCAAAAATTGCAATAGGCGGATAAAACCTATATTAAAAAAACCGAGGTTTAGCGGTTACCAATTGTAATATCCGCATTAATGGGAATTCCTAATGGAGCGGGACCAATATCGTCGGTGTTTTCGCCCACGAATACGGTAATAATATTTTTGAAAATTGCTTCGGTATTCGTTATAACGTTTTCGAAACGGTGGCCAAATTGGAGTTTTTTAATAATAATACTATAAGGCGGAATACGTTTACGAGGATAAATAATTGTACCGTCGGGCAAAATAAACCCGGTATTTATACCCCTGCGTACCGTAAATACGCCCGTATATTTAAAAATTATTAACGATTTTTCGTTTAATATAATGGTAAAAATTATAAAATTCAAAATTCGAAGGTAAAATAGCCATTATTTCCAACCCATCGATTCGAATTTTTACAAAAAGATTCTGGTATTTTTATTAATATTAAAAGCGACGAAATAATTATTACCCTCCCAGATATAATCGACCGTAAATATATTTTTTTAAAATAAACTTTCAGGTCGGGCGAAAAAAATCGCAGTTTTATCCCAAACCAGGGCATTAAAACCAATAATATCCCTAATTTTGTTAATAATCGGCGTGATAATAACTATACCCCGATTAAAATAAATGATAAGGCGAAATGCGCGGTATATTATCGATTCGCGGTAACGGAGGTATTAAATTTCGTTTTCAATTATACGTTAAAAAAAAGTACCAAATAATAAATATATAACCAAACGCCGGATACTTTTAATATTTTCGCCCGTGGAAAATCGGCCTTCCGACCGTTTTTACGTTAACGGTTCCTAACAAGATTATGTATCTTAAACAAATATATTAGTATAACGAAATTATAATAATTATTACGAAAAATATATATCAAATATTATTTTCAATATCGGAATTATCGTCGAAAATGTCGACGTCGGGGGGGCGCTGCTAAAAATTGGAATCGATAATTTTATCCATACATTATAAATTAACCACTTTTTCCGCGTTATAAATTTCGTCCAATTGCCTAATTTTTCGGATTAAGAATATTAAATAAAATATAATAATAACCGTACCCGTAAACTTGGGATTAAATTTGCGGGCGGCGAATTTGGTTTAAATATCGTAAAACTGCGTTTAGGTAAAAACAACAACCGCTCGCGAAACATTGGTAGCGCATATTTCGGTTAAATTATAATAATATTTAACGTCGAAGGTTGGGAAATTGGTTATTCTTTTTTAAAATATTTGCGAAATAAAACTGGCCGGGACGAAGATTAAAATGGGAAAATATCCGTCCGTATTTTGAATAAATCGGTCGTATTAATAACGGATATATTATATATAAATCGCCGTAAAATAAATAATCGTTTTTCCTATGCCTATTTTATTATTTAATAACCAATTTTTTAAAGTTAACTGCTCCAATTTTAGTAGGATCTTGGTATTTAAACCGAAAAAAAGTTAAAATTGTAATAATAATTACAAAAATAGGGGTGGAATTATAATAATAATTACAGAAATAAAGGCAGGATTGTAATAATAATTACAAAAATTGGGGCAAAATTGTAACGACAATTATAATTATTAGGGATAATGTTTATATAATTTACCAACCAATTAATAGGGTAGTTAATGGCGATTAAAAAGAATATTAGGTATATCCCAATTAAACTAAAAATATTTGCTTTTTGTTTTTTTATATTTAAAACCGATTTTATTATCCGTATTTAAACCGTCGACAGGCAAAATATTTTAAAAAATGCGCAAATTTTTCATAGCAGCCTAAATCGCGTCCGAATTAAAAGGATAACCAATCCAGGGATAATTTTTAATTAAAATAAAAAATTGCGTATAATATGCCAAAAAAACCGTTAGGAATTTTTCGCGGGCGTCCTCGAAAATTTCCTTTCTTACGCGGTCCATATTAGCAAATCGATCGGCGATAATGGATTGGGTTTATATAAAATTAATAAAATCATTTTGTTGGTCGTCAAAAAAAGATTTGGGATAAAATTCGGTAATATTTATTTTGGGTTTGGTAAAAATGGGATAATGGAACCGCCTTTTATCGTACAAATTATTAAAAATATTTTCAAATATTTACAAATCCAATAGGTGCATTTAAATTTAATTTACACATTTTTTTTAACCGTCCGATTTTAATAGGTTTAAAACGGGACCAGGTATTGATCACGAACATTATTATCGTCCTATTGTAACAAACGCGGTTAAAACCAAATAAATTAGCGACGTCGATAATTTGGTCGGTTCACGAACGGGTAATTAAACGATATCAAAATTGCATTAAATACAAATTATTTAAAACGATAACGTTATCGGCGATAATTGTATGATCGGCAATAATTAATAGGATGGAGGATCATTCGATATTAAATTTAAAAAAACTGCGGTAATTTCCACCAAAATCGTTAAAACTTTTTTTATTTCCAATAACGATTTTTCCCTGCCGGCGAAAAATAATGTAAAGGAAATGGTAGTAAATTTTAAATTAATCGTCGATATAATAGCCGTTATATATATATATATATATATATATATATATATATATGGTCCAAAATTAGCGGTTTTAAATATTAAATTGCCGTTTTTAAAATTAGGTCCGGTGGTTATTATCCGCAGGTAAATTAATATCGTGGCGAAAATTGTGGGAATTATAACCGGTTTAAGTTTGTTTGCGAATATTTTCAACCCGGGGAAATTAATGACGCTTTGGCGGATAAAAGGGGGGATAAAAGGTAAACGACGCCGATTTGCAAAATTATCGAAAATGGGTTTAATACCCCTATCGTTAAATATATCCGGTACGGAAACCAAGGTTTTTTGCTAAACGGGTATTTTATTGCTTTTAATCTATTTACCGGGGTTACATGTTTGAAAATAAATTAAAAAACCGAATACGTGGACGAATAAAAATAAATTAATTAATAATTGAAATTATGCCCGTTATTATAAAATATATAAAGGTAAACGCCAAATTGTGCCAATTTTTATATTGTAGTAATAATTGTTTGGTATTACCGCAAAAAATTGTAATAATTATTACAATATAGTAAATAATAGGATATATTAATGTAAGGATTATAATAATTGTCGCAATTTAATAAAAGGAAATATTAACCTGTTATATTATTATGTTATACCAAAATATTTGTCGTTTCGTAGCCAAATACGATTATTACCTCGTTTATATTCGACGAATTATTATTAGAATAATATGCTAAAATCTAATTATTAACGCGTATTTTTGCTGCGGCGACGCCAGCAGCGAATTAAAAACGTTTAAAGGTTTAAGCGATTGGGGTTTCATTCGTGTTACGGAAAATATTATTTTCGCGACCGAATTAGGCGGGCGGATTAATATTATTTTTAATTTTAAAATAATTAATATAACCTAAATGGGGTATAATACGAACCAATTTGTTAATATTTATATTTTTTACCCTACGTTAAATTATAATAATTATCGCCGATACGGATTGGTTTTTACCCAATTGAAGAATTTTCTATAACGGGACGGGTAAACGATCCAGCAAATCCGTATCCTTATATAATAAAGAATAATATTCGGGTTATACGAAATTTATTGGTTTATTATTTAACGTCGAATTAAATTTGGGTTACGTCCGCGATACCGGAATAAAATTAATTTTAACTGGCCCAGCGGTGGTGGTTTTATATATACGGGGTACGGGCGGTTTATTTAATAGCGCGGATACCGGGTTAATAATAATTTCCGGTTATAATGTAAAAGGCCGGTTTTAAAGGTTTTTTAATGGCGGGGATAATACGTTGGTAAATAGTTTAAAAAATGCTAAAAAAGTTTGCAATTGGCGGTTATCCAAATCCGGGGCAGGTTCGTTATAATTATCGTTTATATTAATATTATTATCGCTTTTATTGGCGGACCCGGGGGTAGGTCAATTATCGTTTTCGCCCATATAAATATCGTCGTTATTATAATCGACGGGGGCGGGGGCAGGTTCGTTATCGCCGGCGTCCATATCGGTATTATTTCCATTTTTATCGACGGGGGCGGGGGCGGATTTATTATCGCCGGAATTTATATCGGTATTATTTTAATTATTATTATTATTGGGAATGGGGGGAAAATTTAAAAAAATTCCGGTTGGATCCGAATAACTTTATAATATAAAACGGTTTAACCGTGCAAAATTTAATTCCATAATAATTATAATATCCGCGTCGTAATTTTCCAAATCTTTAAAATATTGGTTTATTTTTTTGGTCCGGGTTTTTTTCATAGTATAATTATTAAATTGGTAAATAATTTAATATTGCTGGGTATATATCCCAGCGGAAATTTGGTGGTGGTTTGGGCGGAGGTTCTGCTTTTTTGGCGTTTTTTGGGAATAATAATAATAAAGGACCGGAATTATAATAATTATTACAGTTTTTGGCGAATTAAAACCATTTTTGGGATTATTATTATAATAAAATTAATTAATTTACCCCGGACCTAACCGGGTGGGGGGTATTTTTGCGATATAAAGGCGTTAATTATAATTTACCTTCGTTACGATTGGGTTAATGCCTGTTAAAATAAGTAAAACATAAATAATTTGGTCCAATTAAAAATTCTTTAATTAGGTTTCCTAACAAATATGTTTACAATATTTACTAAAACAATTTTGCGATTGTAACAATTATAACGTTTGTTAATTAAAAATTGAACGTTGGCTTAATCGTTACAATTTTTTATTAATCGTTACAAAAAAAATCTGGCGGCCGGGAAAAAGGTTTTTATTGTAAAAAAAGAGAAAAAAAAACTAATAAAAAAATGGTATTTATAATCGGGTTTCTATATGGGGTTTTTTGCTAATGAAATATATTTAAAATGGAAACGCCAAAATTTTCGGAATTTAACCGTAACAATTATTACAATTCGCAATATCGAACCCATTTATTTTTAATCGGGGCGTCGTTACGCCGTACCAGCTTATATATGATCCAGGTTTTTAATTTACGTAATAATTATTATTATCCAGTATTTGGTCGTTTTATTTAGGCCGTTAATAGGGGATTTTAATAATTAATAATTATATATTTTCCGCTGTTTAATAATTTTCCGCCTTTAATTAATCCAATTCGGCGTCGCCTTTTTCCTCGTTCGACCTTTTTATAATCCAGGGTACGTTATTTAATTTAATTAAGATTAATTTTTATCGCCTTTTAATTTTCGGGTTATAAATTTATAAACGTTCCTATATTGGATATTTTCATAACCGTTAACGTTTACCAGCATTTTAACCTATAACTATAATACCGTTTAATTCGTTTGTCGGCGTTTATTAGGTTATTTTCCCGAATAATTGTTAATTATATCCATTATTTCCTAAAATACCACCGTGTTTTAATTCCGCCGCTTTTGTTTTTATTATTTATACAAATAAAAGGCGTAATCTCGTATTTTATTTTTGTATATTATTGGGAATTAAGTAACGAAATAATCGTTATATTGTTTAAATGTTTTAATTAATTGTAAATTTGGAATATTTTCCAATAAATCGTTTTTCGTCCATTCCCGGTAAGAGGAATAAACGAATCTTTTGGCGATATTAAAAATTATTAGTTCAGGTAATACCAGCTGGGATAATAGGTTGTATAACCGCCGCGGGTTTGGGAAAAAGATGATTATTACAAAATAAATACCCTATTTATCCAATTGTTTAAATATATAACCTTTTTTAGAATTTTTTTTGGGTATTTCAATTGGCGGCTTTTTAGGGGGTAATGCAGGTAAAACTCCGATTTAATGCACGCAGGCGTTGCAACAATTCTTAAATTAATTTATTGTGAAAAATCAATTCGTTTCCTATATAAAGTCCAATATAATTCGTCGAAAATATTTAACGTTAACGAAAATATGCATATTTAGCGCCTCCTTTTTCAATTTTTTTTATTTATTATTTCCTGTTGCGTTTAATGGGGCGGAACGCGTGGTTCGAATATACCCAAAGAACCGGTTTATAGTAATTCCGACGCTTTTACCCGGTTATTATCGTTTAAATTAAATCTAGCAATACGTGGAAAATTAATAAAAAATTACCGCGTTTATAAATACGTTAAAAAATTTAAATGGGTAATTTAGAAATTTTTAGCGTTTGCTCGTAATATTACGGGTTATTTAGTTAATTTAATTAATAATTCTAGTTTATTTATTTTATATTTAACTATAAACCCCTGCGTATCGAAATATTAATAAAACGTAAAAAAATATACGGTTTTTTCACGGTTGGGCCCGCGTCCGGTTCGTCCAAATTTTTATTATAGGTTTGCGGGGTTATTTAATATTAACGCGCCGTATTACATTATACGTTCCATATTAGGTGTATTTATACCTTTACCCAAAAAAAATGGAAAATATAATACGAATTTTAAAATCCGGTTTGGAAAATTTTGCGTAAATTTTAATTTTATCGATTTTAAATATAATATTACGATCAAAATATCGAGTAACCTGTTCTTAAGGTGAAATATAATGGGTGAAAGCAATTAAACGTTTGGATTGAATAACGAGGGTTTTTTAATAATTGGGGTAAAATTATAATCGATTCCTGGGTAAATAATAAATTAATTGCTGTTAAGTAATTTTAAACTAAGTTTTATTTACATAATAATAAACGCATCCCTAAATAATCCGTTATCCTGGGTAAAATATATATAATATATCCTATAACCCGCATATCATTTGTTTTACTATAATTAATATATAATATATTAATTATGTCGTTTTTTGGCGGTTACGTGGGGTTACGTAATCTTTTATATAATTTTATTTCCTATCGGTCGGTGTTTTTTTTGGTCGAATACTGTTAAAAGGGGTATAACCCCGCCTGGCCTTATTAGTACCGACCCATTTTATTTAATCGTAATATTAAATTTCCTTTTTTTTGGCCAAATCCCTTTAACTTTGTAAATAATTTGTATTCCCCTAATTTTTATTTTTATTTTGATATCTTTTTTTATTAACTTTTTTACGTTAGATCCAATCGCGTAATTAAAGCCCGTAATCGTACGCCTACCGTTTGTCGCAACGATTTGTTTTTTGTGCTTTTTTTTTCGGCGGTCGAAATTTTTTTTATTTTATTTGGAAATCGTAGGGGATCGCGAAATACGTTATATCGTTTCGGGATTTTTTTCGTTATATCGAATATATTCGCCTGGGTCGCTCGCGATATAATGTTATAAGTATTTCCCGAAAATAATTGTATAAAATCGCGGCCCAATATTTAAAATTTAAATTTAAATTGGAGGCGGCGGAGGAAAAAATTTTTCGATTACGTAAACAAAAAAAAATGTGGTTTAAAAAAATAATAAAAACGGTTTGTCGTAATATCGACAATTTGGAAAAATTGGATTGAATCGAGCGTAAAAAGGTAAAATAGGAGGAACGGCGGCGATCGGCCGAAGTTTTTCCTAAAATATTTTTAAAATCGTTTTTTCCGGATTCCAATTTCGTTTGGGATTCATTTTTCCCAAAAAATTTTTTAAATCCTTTTTTGTTAAATAAGGTAAATATTTTTACGTAATCCTCGGTTAATAAACTGTTTTATTTATATATTTTAATTTATAATATATGTTAATTATTTTTTTATAAATTCGTTTGGTAATTTGGTTTCGAATCCTGGTCGATCCTTAATATTTGGGAATAATAAATAATATTTTTTTAAATTGTCCTTTTTTTTGGTTAATTTGTTCGTAAATCCAATTCCTAATAATATGGGCGGAATAGTTCCTAGCAATTTTGGAAATGGTTGAAAAATTCCCAAACATTTTTTTTGTGTCCGTAATTTTCCTATTTACTAAAATATTTTGTTTTACCGTGGTTGCGTCTATGGTCCAGTATTCGTTCGACGTTGTATATTGTTTTTGCGTCGATTTCGATTATTTTTGTAATATTGGTACCGGGTGGTATCAATTCCAATAATAATACGTGGAACGTTGGGTGGATTTTTATATTTTTGGTAATATTAATTTGTAATTGGTTTCGCTAATTTTTATATCGATTTTGAAAAATCCAGATTTTTTATAATTAAATTTGCTATTTGGTCGTTATATTTTAATATTACGTCGAATAAAATAAACGTTGTTTCCCTTTTGGAAAAATGGTCCTTTTATCCGATGCTGGTTAATATATTTAATTATTTTTTTTCGTACGAATTCCAATTCCTATTGGAGTTTTTGGTGGAGTTTTCGTAATTCGTTTGCTGATTTATCGGTTCGTGGCACCATAATCGTGGTTTTTGGTTTTTTATATACCGTAGGGTTGAATCCGTAATTAATATAAAACGGGGTTATTTTGGTATTTTTATTTTTTAAATTATTATATGCGAATTGTGCTGTAAGTAATAACCGTACCCAATTATCCTATTTATGATTTATATAACATTTTTAATATTGTTTTAATATTTGGTTTATTCGTTTTATTTATCCGTTTATTTGTGGGTGGAATACTGTAAATAATTTATAGTTAATTCCTAATTAATCCATTAAAAATTTCCAGAATTTCAATGTACAAAAACTTATTTTTATCCGTAATAATGCTTTTTGGAAGTCCGTAATTATTAACAATTATTTGTAAAAATATGTAAGCGATTTTTTCGGCGTTGCTACTTTTTTTATAAAGTAGGAAATAGGCGTATTTAATAAATTTGTTTATTATAATTAATATATTATTGTATTTAATTTTAATAAATAGTTTTTCGGAAAATGGTAATTTAACGATAAAATCCATTATAATGGTTTACCAAATTTTATTAAGGGTTGGTAAAGGTTATAAGAACCCGAAAAATTTATATTTGGCGGATTTGCTTTTTGCGCAAAATTCGCAATTTTTGATAGTTTTTCGTACTTTTTGTCGTATTCCTTTAAAATTGTAGTGCTGTCGTAACCGTTTCCATATTTTGGAAATCCCTTAATGTCCGTAAATTTTATTTTCGTGGATTTTCCGTATTCTTTTTGGTGTAATTACCGTATTGGTCGTTATAAAATTTAAATGAATTGGTAAAAGGTTTCCGTTGTCGTTTACCGTAGAAATTTTCCGTATTTCCTCGGGTATTATGTTTTTATAATTTGGTTTTTTACTAAAAACGTCGGCCCTGCCATTTTTTGTTTTTTTTGGTAACTAATTTTAAAATGGAATTTTAATAGGAACTTAACCTATTTAATTTATTGTTTATTTAACATTTTACTGGTAATAAAATGGGTTAGGTTTTTATAATCCGTGTAAATTAATATTTCGTATTTAATTCCGGATAATTATGGTTTCCATTTTTCAAATATTCGGATAATAGCTATAAGTTTTTTATCGTTGATTTGGTAATTAAGGTTTAATTTATATAATCTTTGTAAAAAAAAGGCGCAAAAATGCAAACGTTTTTTTTCGTTTAGTTGGTTAAGTTGTCCTCCGATTGCGTAATCGGATACGTCGGTTTCGATTTCGAAAAGTTTCGTTGGGTTGGGTATTTTAAAAATCGGTTTTTATATTATTGCATTTCGTAGTTGTTCGAAAATTCGCTGTATTTATTCCGTCCACTGGAATTTTAAATTGTTTTTAATTATATTAGTTAATGGGGTGGCGATGGCGCCGTAATTTTTAATAAACTTTTTATAAAAGTTTACGAATTTAAGGAATACCCGAACGTTTTTTACGTTTTACAGTTGGGGTTATTCCTTTACTGTTTAAATTTTGAATTTTTCCATCCTAATTTTTCCAAAAGCGATAATATATTTTAGGAAGTTAATTTATTTGCTATAAAAAATGCATTTTTCGGGTTTAATTAAAAGTTCAACGTTTTATAGTTTTTGTAAAACTATGTGGACTTGTTTTTTATATTTTTCCAACGTTTTAAAAAAAATAAAAATATCTTCCAAATAAATCACGATAAAAATGTTTAAATATTCCGTAGAAACGTGGTTAATTATAATTTAAAAGGTTGCGGGGGCGTTGGTAAAACCGAAAAATATTACCAGGTATTTGTAATATTTTCGTTTGGTGCGAAATACTGTTTTCCATTTCTCGTTTTCCTTTATACGGATTAAATTATATATTTTTTTAAAATTTAATATCGTAAACCATTATATTTGGTAAAATATATTTCGAGATTCTCCTATTAATGGAAGCGGGTAGCAATTTTTTTCTATAATATTATTTAATTATTTATAGTCCATATATAATTGTAGTTTTCAGTTTTTCTTGGTACGAAAAAAATTGGGTATTTTGCTGGTAATATCGATGGTTTAATATAGCTTTTTTTAAGGTTTTCCGCGAAATATTCGTTTAAAACCTCCATTTGTGTCGGATTTAAACCGTATATTTTATGGAATTTTAATTGGGTTCCTTTTTTTAATGGTATTTCGTGGTCGAACGGATTATGCTTGGGTAATCCTGTTTCGAATTTTTGGTTAAATAATCGTGTATAATTTTGGTATTTTTTTAGGATTTTGCCGTTTTCAAGCTGTTTTTTGTGGTTTGTATTATGTGGTTAAATCGGTTTTAACCTGTAAATAGTCGCTTTTTTTCCGATACTAGTTCCGGGGTTGGTCGTTTTTTTTATAAATACGCCATTTATTTTATTTAGTTTTTCCGTACCTTATATTTCCTATATAAACCTTATTATATTGGAAATCGTTTAATAATTAGCTGTTTTTCCCATTAAATTTGGCCTATAGTCCAATATATCCGGGGGTTGTTTTTTTTAAACCAGGGGATTCCTAACATTATACTTTTATTCCCTATTTCCGTAATATCCAAAATAATTTGTTTTTTTCGTCTATAATTTTCCATCCAAAAATATACGGTTTTTATTTCAATAATACCGTTCCCGTATAAAATTACCTTTCCTTTTACGGTTTATAATCGATATAGTTTTTTCTTTTATTAGCAAAATATTCGTCGTTTTTTCACGATTTTTGGAAAAATGTAATTACTTTATGCTTCGCTGTTAAAGAGCGCTTGTATAAGTTTTCCATTAAATCGTATATTTCGGAATATATGTTCATATACTGTTTTCGTGGTTTGCGTGGCGTTTAGGGTTTTTTATTCGGTTTTTGTCGCTACCGTGTAATACCCTATACCGTTTGTATTACGACCTAATAAAATAGGTCGGTACCAAAAAGGCCAAGCGGGGTTCCACCCCTCCTAACGACATTCGACCAAAAAAACACCGACCGACAGGAAATAAAATTATATAAAAAATTACGTAACCCCACGTAACCGCCAAAAAAACGATATAATTAATATATTACAGATTAATTTTAGCAAAACAAATAATATGCGGGCTATAGGACATATTATACATATTATACCCAAAATAACGGATTATTTAAAAACACGTTTATTATTATATAAATAAAACTTAATTTAAAATTACTTAGCAGCAATTAATTTACTATTTACCCAGGAATCGATTATAATTTCACCCCAATTATTAAAAAACCCCCGTTACCTAATCCAAACGTTTAATTGCTTTAACCCACTATATTTTACCCTAAAAACAGGCTACCTAATACCTTAATAATAACATTTTAATTGCTTTTATTTAATATTTTACCTTAAAATATACCGAATAATATCGCCGAAATATTATTTTCTAACAAAACCACCCCTTAAACCCCTTTTACCATTAACGTTCCGGCCAGCGCTAACGCTTTACGTTAAATGGTCGCGACGCTCCAAGCAAAAAGTCGACAATTTTAGGAACGAATAACCGAATAAATTAATCGAACTAATAGGAATTATATTAAATATTTCTTATTATTATTTTATAATAATATTTTAGGTACTTTACAGGGATTCTTTACGGGAACCCGGGTTTATTATTACTTTAACGAGGATAATTTCGATAATAACTTAAAAAAGGTTATTTACGCAATTTTGCTATTAAAAAGCGATACGTTTACCTGGTCCGAACCAATTTTACGAAATTACTTGGACCATAATAAGGAAAAAAACCGTAAAATTAAAATTAACCGCATTTTCGACGATTACGAAAAGTTCGAAAAATATTTTAAAGGAGTATTCGGTAACCCAAACGAGGAACGCACGGTTAAACGTAAATTAGTACGCCTTACCCAAACCAAATCGGGATCCAAATATATTAGTAAATTTCGACAAATTACCGCCAAATTGTTATAGGGCCCCGAAACCCTAATAACACGTTTTTAAACGGGATTTAAAAAAAAATTAAAAACGAATTTGTTAAAAAAAAACGACCCAATACCCTAACCGAATACGTAAAACTAGCAATTAAAATCGATAACCGATTTTACGAACGAAAATTGGAATAACGCGAAAAACGCAACGTATAGGGATTAATTTTGGAATAAACCAATACGGGACGCAAATATTAACACCTTTAACCGCCTCGCTAATATAATATTTTTTACGGAATATATAACGGACCCATGGACCTTAACGCGATTTAATATAAAAAACCTCGTAAAAGTTCCAAAAATGGTAAATGCCTTAAATATGAAAAATTAAAATATATAACCAAATTTTGTTCCCAAAATATTCCGGATTTACACCCCGATTTCAAAAAACCACGAGGATTAAATACCACCACCCACCAATAATTACTACCGGATTAATACAATTTAATAAATTGGACCGTATATTACGACGATAATTATATAATTTATAATAGCGCAAAAATGGACGCAGCATAATACCTATAAAAGTTTAAAAGCATTCGGACCCTAGCAGTAGGAAACCGCGTATTTATTAAAACCAAACCACCGGTACAATTACGCAAACAAAACGCCTAATTACCCGAATTTACGGAATTAAATACTTTAAAAAAATTAAAATCAAAACTATTGGGATAAGCCCACCGCATCCGGATAATCCAACAAACCCCAACGGACGAATTTAATAACGAGTTAAAAAGCGAATATAGCAAAAAAAAAAATATTTTTTCAAGCCCATATAATGCAGCAAAGGAAAACAACCCCTATAAATATAAAAAAAGATTTATCGATTTATATTAAAACGACCAATTAATGCAATTTCCCGGAATATTATTTCGAATATAAATATAAAACCCCATAAAACTAACCGATCCAATTTTCGGAAACCACCTAATTTTGGATATTAAATATCCCAAATATATAAAAGTTTTTTGGGTAAAATGTTTTAAAAACAATTACGGATTACATTTTAGCAGAAAAAATAGTCCACGATTTTTTTCCATAACGACGTAAAATAACAGGTATCCACGAAATATATACCACCACTAAATTACCTAATTGGGAAATTAAAATAAAATTTAACACCGAATTAACGGTAATTTTCACCTTTTATAACGATTACCCTATAGCATGCTATAACTAAAAACAATTCCCATAATACGAAGACACCCGAAATATTTGCAAAATATATATATTAACCAAAATATAGGTATAATACGAAGCGAAATTATGATAACCAGGACCCGCACCCATAATTAAAATCGTGTGGAACCCCAACGTTAAGGACAACGAAATACCCATAAACGCACGAAAAACGCCTGCGCCAATAAGGCACCGATTTAATAAAATTAACGTTAAAAACAACTATACGCCCCGAAATAAGAAAAATAAAAACCCATAACGCGAATACAGCAAACCAAAAAATTAAAACAACCAAACGGTACAGGGCACCAAACGGTAGCGACAAAAACGGAATAAAGAATTTTAAACGCCACGCAAACCACGAAAGCAGTACACGAACACATATTCCTAAATAAACGATTTCATGGAAAACCCATACGAGCGCTCCTCAACAGCGGAACATAAAGTAATTACATTTTTCCAAAAATCATAAACAAACGACGAATATTTTGGTAATAAAAAAAAACTATATCGATTATAAACCGTAAAAAAAAAGGTAATTTTATACGGGAACGGTACTATCGAAACAAAAACCGTATATTTTTGGATGGAAAATTATAAACGAAAAAAACAAATTACCTTGGATATTACGGAAATAGGGAATAAAAATACAATTTTAAAAATCTTTTAATTTAAAAGGAATAATCCCCGGATAAATTGGATTATAAACCAAATTTAATGGGAAAAACACCTAATTATTAAACGACTTCCAATATACCAGGGTTTATACAGGAAATATAGGGTACGGAAAAACCAAATAAAGCAAATAACGTATTTATAAAAAGGACGACTAACCCCGGAACCAATATCGGAAAAAAAACGATTATCCACAGGTTAAAACCGATTTAACCACGCAATACAAATTACGAAAAAACAAACCAAAAACGGCAAAATCCCAAAAAATACCAAGATTATATACAATTATTTAATTAAAAATTCGAAACAGGATTACCCGAATATAATCCGTTCGACCACAGAATACCATTAAAAAAGAACCCAACCAAAATTCAACAAAATATACGGTTTAAATCCGACATAAATGGAGGTTTTAAACGAATATTTCGCGGAAAACCTTAGAAAGATTATATGAAACTATCGATCTTACCAGTAGGATATCCAATTTTTTTCGTACCAAAAGAAAACGGAAAATTACGATTATACGTGGATTATAAATAATTAAACGACATTATAATAAAAAATTGCTACCCGTTCCCATTAATAGGAAAATTTCGAAATATATTTTACCAAATACAATGGTTTACGATATTAAATTTTCAAAAAATATATAATTTAATCCGTATAAAGGAAAACGAGGAATGGAAAACAGTATTTCGCACCAAACGAAAATATAACGAATATTTGGTAATGTTTTTCGGTTTTGCCAACGCCCCCGCAACCTTTTAAATTATAATTAACCACGTTTTTAGGGAATGTTTAAATTTTAATATCGTTATTTACCTGGACGATATCCTTATTTTTTTCCAAAACGTTGGAAAAATATAAAAAACTCGTTTATATAGTTTTACAAAAGTTACAAAACGCTAAACTTTTAATTAAACCCAAAAAATGCATTTTTTGTAATAAACAAATTATTTTCCTAAAATATATTATCGCCCCTGGAAAAATTAGGATGGAAAAATTAAAAGTCCAAACAATAAAAAAATAGCCCTAACTATAAAACGTAAAAAACGTTCGGGCATTTTTTGGATTCGTAAACTTTTACAAAAGATTTATTAAAAATTAGGGCGGGATCGCCACCCTATTGACCAATATCACCAAAAAAAACCTAAAATTCCAATAGACGGAACAAATACAGAAAATTTTCGAACAATTACGAAATGCAATAATATAAAAACCGATTCTTAAAATACCAAACCCAACGAAACTTTTCGAAATCGAAACCGACGTATCCGATGACGTAATCGGAGGATAATTTAACCAACGAAACGAAAAAAAACGTTTACACTTTTACGCCTTTTTTTTCCAAAAATTATATGGACTTAAACTCAATTACCAAATCCACGATAAAAAATTTATAGCTATTATTCGAACATTTAAAAGATGGAAACCATAATTATCCGGAATTAAATACGAAATATTAATTTATACGGACCACAAAAACCTAACCCATTTCACCACCAGCAAAATATTGAATAAACGATAAATTAAATAGGCAAAATTCCTATCAAAATTCCATTTTAAAATTATTTACCGAAACAAAATAGATTATGGCAGGACCGACGCTTTTAATAAAAGACCAAACCATAAAAACATAATACCCGAAAAAATACGGAAAACTTTTACGGTAAACGATAACGGAAACCTTTTACCAGTTTACCGAAATCTTATAACGACCAATACGGTAGCCACACCAGAAAAAATACGGAAAATCCACGAAAACAAAATTTACGGATACTAAGGAATTTCTAAAATATGGAAACGGTTAAAACAACACCATAATTTTAAAAAAAATACGATAAAAAATACGAAAAACCATTAAAAAACTGCGAATTTTGCGTAAAAAGCAAATCCACCAAATATAAACTTTACGGGTTCCTACAGCTTTTACCAACCCTTGATAAAACCAGGTAAACCATTATAATGGATTTTATCGTTAAATTACCATTTTCCAAAAAACCATTTATTAAAACTAAATATAATAATATATTAATTATAATGGACAAACTTATTAAATACGCCTATTTTTTACCCTATAAGGAAAGTAGCAACGCCGAAAAAATCGCTTACACATTCCTACACATAATTGTTAGCAACTACGGATTTCCAAAAAGCATTATTACGGACAAAAATAAATTTTTTACATTAAAATTTTGGAAACTTTTAATGGAATAATTAGGAATTAACCATGAGTTATTTACAGCATTCCACCTACAAATAAACGGATAAATAAAACGAACAAACCAAATATTAAAACAATATTAAAAATGTTATATAAACCATAAACAGGACAATTGGGTACGGTTATTACTTACAGCATAATTCGCATATAATAGCTTAAAAAATAAAAATACTAAAATAACCCCGTTTTATACCAATTACGGATTTAACCCTACGGTATATGGAAAACCAAAAACCACGATTACGGCCCCACGAACCGATAAACAAATAAACGAATTACGAAAACTCCACCAAAAACTCCAACAAAAATTGGAATTTGTGCGAAAAAAATAACCAAATACGCTAACCAATATCGGATAAAAGGACCATTTTTCCAGGAAAAAAATAGCGTTTATTTGATTCGACGCAATATTAAAACACAACGACCAAACAGCAAATTTGATGATAAAAAATTTAAACTTTTTAAAATCGATAAAAAAATTAGCGAAACCAATAACAAATTATTATTACCAAAAATTATAAAAATCCACCCAACGTTCCACGTATTATTGTTGGAACCAGCACTACCCGGCACTTATATATAAAAAACAATCGAAATTAACGCAAAAAAAACATACGACGTCGAACGAATACTGGACCATAAACGCAACCACGGTAAAACAAAATATTTTGTTAAATGGGAAAACTATAAATACGAAAAAAATATTACGAAACCCTTTAACCATTTCCAAAATTACTAGGAATTATTCCGCCAATATTATTAGGAATTGGATTTGCAAACAAATTAGCTAAAAAAAAGGACGACCTAAAGAAGCACTATTTACTATTCCCAAAAATTAAAAGTCGACCAGGATTCGAAACGATATTGTTAAATAAACTTATAAAAAAACGATTAATATATATTGTAAACCAAAATATACAAATAGAGCAATTTACCGACCAAATATTGCGCAAAAATATTTACCTTATCCAACAAAAAAGGATTTAAAAAATTTATTAGGAAAAACGAATCCTAGGCAAAATTGGAATCCGGAAAAAGCGATTTTAAAAACATTTTAGGAAAAATTTCGACCGATCGCCGCCGTTCCTCCTATTTTACCTTTTTACGCTCGATTCGATCCAATTTTTTTAAATTGTTAATATTACGACGAACCGCCTTTATTATTTTTTAAACCATATTTTCTTTATTTACGCAATCGAAAAACTTTTTCCTCCGCCGTTTCCAATTTAAATTTAAATTTTAAATATTGGGCCGCGATTTTATATAATTGTTTTCGGGAAATATTTATAATATCGTATCGCGAACGACCCAGGCGAATATATTCGATATAACGAAAGGAATCCCGAAACGATATAACGCATTTCGCGATCCCCTGCGATTCGCAAATAAAACAAAAAAGCATTTCGACCGCCGGAAAAAAAAGTATAAAAAGTAAATCGTTGCCACGAACCGTGGACGTACGACCACGAATTTTATTTTCGCGATGAAATATAACGTAAAAAGATTAGTAAAAAAATAGTATAAAAATAAAAACAAGGACTAGGAAAATATAAATTATTTAAAAACCAAAAGGATTTGGCAAAAGAAAAAGAAATTTAATATTACGACCAAATAAAATGGGTCGGTATTAATAAGGCCAGGCGGGGTTACAGCCCTCCTAACGACATTCGACCAGAAAAAACACCAACCGATAGGAAATAAAATTATATAAAAAATTACGTAACCCCACGTAACCGCCAAAAAAACTATATAATTAATATATTATATATTAATTATAGCAGAACAAATAATATGCGGGTTATTGGATATATTATATATATTATATTTAGGATAACGGATTATTTAAAGACACGTTTATTATTATGTAAATAGAATTTAATTTAGGATTGTTTAACAGCAATTAATTTACTACTTACCCAGGAATCGATTATAATTTCATCCCAATTATTGAGAAACCCCCGTTACCCAGTTGAAACGCTTAGTTGCTTTAACCGACTGTATTTTAGCCTAAGAACAGGTTACCCGATACCTTGATCGTAACAGTTTGGTTGTTTTAGTTTTTGGTTTGCTGGATTCGCGTCGTGGGTCCTTATTTTTCTTATTTCGGGGCGTATGGCTGTTTTTAACGTTAATTTTAATAAGTCGGTGCCCTGTTAATGCAGGCGTTTTTCGTGCGTTTGTGGGTATTTCGTTGTTTTTAACGTTGGGGTTCCACACAATTTTGGTTATGGGTGCGGGTCCTGGTTGTCGTAATTTCGTTTCGTACCATACCTGTGCTTTGGCTAATATATGTATTTTGCAAATATTTCGGATACATTCGTACCATGGGAATTATTTGGTTGTAATATGCCATGGGGTAATCGTTATAAAAAGTGAAAATTACCGTTGGTTCGGTGTTAAATTTTATTCTAATTTCCCAATTGGGTAATTTAATGGTGGTATATATTTCGTGGATATTTGTTATTTTGCGTTGTCGTGGAAAAAAATCGTGGATTATTTTTTTGCTAAAATGCAATCCGTAATTGTTTTTAAAATATTTTGCCGAAAATTCTTTTGTATATTTGGGATATTTGGTATTCAAAATTGGGTGGTTCCCGAAAATTGGATCGATTAATTCTATTGGGTTTTGTATCTATATTCGAAATAGTATTCCGGGAAATTGCATTAATTGGTCGTTTCGGTATAAATCGATAAATTTTTTTTATATATATAAAGGTTATTTTCCTTTGTTATACTGTATAGGTTTGAAAATATAGTTTTTTTTCGCTAAATTCGTTTTTCAATTCGTTATTAAATTCGTCCGTTGGGGTTTGTTGGATTATCCGGATACGGTGGGTTTATCCCAATAGTTTTAATTCTAATTTTTCTAAAATATTTAATTCCGTAGGTTCGGGTAATTTGGCGTTTTACCTGCGTAATTATACCGGTGGTTTGGTTTTAATAGGTACATGGTTTCCTACTATTAAGGTCCGAATGCTTTTAAATTTTCATAAATACCATCCTGCGTCCATTTTTGCGCTATTATAAATTATATAATTATCGTCGTAATATACGGTCCAATTTATTAAATTGTATTAATCCGGTAGTAATTATTGGTGGGTGGTGGTATTTAATCCTCGTGGTTTTTTGAAATCGGGGTGTAAATCCGGAATATTTTGGGAACAAAATTTGGTTATATATTTTAATTTTTCATATTTAAGGCATTTACCATTTTTGGGATCCTTGCGAGGTTTTTTATATTGGGTCGCGTTAAAATCCATAAATCGGTTATATATTCCGTAGGAAATATTACATTGGCGAAACGGTTTGGGGTATCAATATTTGCGTCCCGTATTGGTTTGTCGCAAAATTGGTTTTTATACGCTGCGTTTTTCGCGTCGTTCCAGTTTTCGTTCGTAAAATCGGTTATCGATTTTAATTGTTAATTTTACGTATTCGGTTAGGGTATCGGGTCGTTTTTTTTAATAAATTCATTTTTAATTTTTTTTTAAATCCCGCATAAAAACGTATTATTAGGGTTTCGGGGCCCCATAATAGTTTGGCGGTAATTTATCGGAATTTATTAGTATATTTGGATACCGATATGGTTTAGGTAAAGCGTACCAATTTACGTTTAACCGTACGTTTTTCGTTTGGGCTGCCGAATGCTTTTTTAAAATATTTTTCGAAATTCTTATAATCGTCGAAAATGCGGTTAATTTTAATTTTACGGTTTTTTTCCTTATCGTGGTCCAAATAATTTCGTAAAATTGGTTCGAACCAAATAAGCGTATCGCTTTTTAATAGCGAAACTGCGTAGGTAACCTTTTTTGCGTTATTATCGAAATTATTTTCGTTAAAATAAAGGTAGGCCCGGGTTCCCGGAAGGAATCCCTGTAAAATATTTAAAATGCTATTATAGGGTAATGGTAAAAAATATTTAATATAATTTTTATTGGTTCGATTAATTTGTTCGGTTATTCGTTCCTGGAATTATCGATTTTTTACCTGGAACGTTGCGATTATTTAACGCAAAACGCTAACGTTGGCCGGAACGTTAATGGTAAAAGGGGTTTAAACAGTGGTTTTGTTGGAAAATATTATTTCGGCGATATTATTCGGTATATTTTAAGGTAAAATATTAAATAGGAATAATCGAAATGTTACCATTAAAATATCGGGTAATTTATTTTTAGGGTAAAATATAGTGGGTTAAAGCAATTAAACGTTTGGATTGGGTAACGGGGGCTTTTTAATAACTGGGGTAAAATTATAATCGATTCCTGGGTAGGTAGTAAATTAATTGCTGCTAAATAATTTTAAACTAAGTTTTATTTATATGGTAATAAACGTGTTTTGAAATAGTCCGTTATCCTGGGTATAATATATGTAATATATCCTATAACCCGTATATTATTTGTTTTGCTATAATTAGTATGTAATATATTAATTATATCGATTTTTTGGCGGTCACGTGGGGTTACGTAATCTTTTATGTAATTCTATTTCCTGTCGGTCGGTGTTTTCTTTGGTCGAATGTCGTTAGGAGGGGTGTGACCCCGCCTGGCCTCATTGGTACCGACCCATCTTATCTGGCCGTAACATATAAATGCATTATACCGGATAGTTATATCGGGTACGTTTCGTTTAATTAATTTTTTAAATACGAGGTTTTCTATTAGGGATTGGCGTATTTGGATATTACGGTCTTTGGCGTTTATATATATAATGGTTTTAGGAACACGGGTGGCGGATAATGGTATAATATTCCTTATTAGGAATAGGAGGCGCCGGTAATCGTTAATTAGGGTTTTACGCTCGAAATATTATATTATAGTCGTAATTTCGGCTCGGTCGAAAAACGTTTAAACGCAACGTATTATTTTTTTGTAATATAATTGGTCGAGGACGTCAATTTTAATTTTTGCTGTAAAGGTTGCGGTACACCCGAATATAGGTACGGCTGCTAATATAATTGCCCGGACTAAACGCAATATAGAAAATAATTCCCTAAAATCCTTTTACTGTAAAATTATATAAAATCTATTTATAATAAATAAAGCGATATATTGGTGGAATATAGGGTTTCGAAAAAGTTTAAGAAATCGGTAATTAGTGGTTTATTCCGGGCCTAAAAAAATATACATGTCTTTACAAACGGTTTGCGGGTTCCAAAAAAGGTTAAACTAAATAAAAGTAACTTTAATAATAAAAACCGTATATTTATATTTACGTTTAAAATGGATTGGTCGATTAATTTGGGGTTCGCGGCGGGATAACGTTATGTATTGCGTAATTGTTTTTGCCCTTATTTGTGTAATGGGACTATTTGGATAATAATAGTGTTATTGCGAATAACCGAGGTAATTTGCAATATTATATTTTTCCCGTACCCGGTTTTTGCCAGTAAGATAACATTTTTTCTATTAAATAAAACCCGGTATATATATTGCACTTAATTATAATATAGGATTTGTGCAGGGGTATTGGGGGGTTTGTGGAAGTTTAAAAACCATATAACAGCTGAGGAAACGAGTTTATAATATAGGTTTAAATTACCAAAAACTTTGGTTTTGGCGTATGATTCCGGGAGGATATGTACGTCGGAGGAGGTATTTGCCGCCGCGTGTGCGGGATTAATCTCAGTGCTCAGACTAAACCCCCCTGCTTCGCAATGGGGACCGAACGCTCCATATACCTTTCAGCCATATGGCTTTTCGACCAATTACATTGGCCGAAAAGATCGCGCTCGTTGTAGTTTGAGGACATTTTGTCGCATTTCGCCGTTTATAACGGTATTATTAATAATATACTTAATGTTGCGATATGTTTAATGATTATTTTACTAATATAAGGATAATTCGTGGTATTTTGCCGTTTACAGCGGGTATATATAATATATTCGCATTATAATGGCAAAAGAAAATAGTGTAACTATAATATATAATTAAATATTGAAATTAAAAAACAAATACAAATTATAAGAATATATAGTAATTTGCGTGAAATTCATTGGATATTGTTGATTATTTGAATTCCGGCCGCGTTCTTATAGCTACTGTATATGGAAAGATATTAGAATATTAAGTAAAATTTGTAATTGTTCATTATATTTAATTTTTATTTGGAATAATGGTGGATAATATTAGCTTTGATTTAAAGTACAGTGTCTATAGCTTAGTAAACCTAATACTGTAAAGGGCATGCAGTTATCGGTTGAAACAAAGTTTTATTAATATTTTTAAATAAAATAACAATTTGTTAAAAAACTAAATAAATTACGCAAATGATAGTAAAATGAAAATATTTTTAGCTTATGTATTTCTTGATTAATTGGTTGATAAATTTTATTTAAGTTTTTTTTTATAAATCTTATTTAATTAAATAAAGCAAAAAATACAAAAATAATATAAATTTAGCATTTTTTTATTTAAAAAAATAAAAAGGGCCGGTATTGTAAACCGGGTTTTACGTTGACGTTTATTTATATACATAGTCCACTTTTACAAACCTTGGTTTTATTAATGTTAAAATTGGTAAAAATGTAAAAGCATTTGGATTGCAAAATATATGTAAAATTGGATATACTTTACCTATCCGCATATTTAACGGCTTATATGATTAGATATATGGACAAAGATGTGCTATTATATTAAATTTACTTATGCCACCCCCCACGTACAGAAACCACGAAATTTAGCTGCAAAACAAAAATAATAAAAAGTTAATTAAATAAAGCAAAAATATTTATCAAATACACATTTAGCATTTCTTTTTATAAAACAGTTTTCACAGCCGATATTATAAATGAGACAGGATTTGGACGTTTATTTATATACGTAATCGAATTTCTGAAATTTTGGTTTTATTATCGTTAAAATTGGTAAAAATATAAACGAGTTTCGATTGTAAATTATATATAAAAAAGTATATACTTTGCCCATCCGCTTATTTAACTGCTTATATAATATAGTATATGCACCAAAGCCTAGTATAGCGATATATAAATATATACGACCCTCCACGTGCAAGCATTATAAAATTTGGTCAAAAGTTAAAAATAATATCAAAAAAATCGAAAATCGAAAAAAAATCGAAAAAACAGTACCGCCATAAACGGATTAAAGGCAGGTGGTATCGAATTCGGCCATTATAACAAATAAAAAAATAAATCGAATTACTGCTAATAACGGTATTAAACGCTATTTTCAACGATATTTTATTTTTTCAATATTGTGTATAGTTGTGGAATAATAAAGGAGTTTCGGTTAAAAAAAGGCCAAAAATACCGCCATAAACGGCGAAATGCGACAAAATGTCCTCAGACTAGAACGAGCGCGATCTTTTCGGCCAATGTAATTGGTCGAAAAACCATGTGGCTGAAAGGTATATGGAGCGCTCGGTCCCCATTGCGAAGCAGGGGGGTCTAGTTTAAGCATTGAGAGTAGTGAAACCCCATTCGCTGATAGTCTCAGGGCTCATCCCTGAAGCCCAAAGCTCCACAATTGATCCACTCCGTTCGCTTCGCTCCATTTCGTGGCTTAATTGCGGTTTTGCAATGTACTTGTGGGTCCATCCAAAGACCGTTTTGGTTTAGGTTTAAGGACAATTTGTCGATTTTCGCCGTTTATGGCGATATTTTTGGCTTTTTTGTAACCGATATTCCTTTATTATTCCACAATTACGCAAAATATCGAAAAAAAACATCGTTGAAAATAGGAATTGGTAAACCTTTTTTATCAATTTAAAATTTTTTGCAACCGGTACGCTAATTCAAGATTTAATATAGCCCGCCTTTTATCCGTTTATGGCGGTATCCCTATTATTAACCTAAAAACATTATCGATATCCATTTCGCATTTTAATAATAACGATTATAATCCGTTAAAATTTATATGTAAAAAATCGCAAAAGCGAAAGGAATTTTTACATATAAATTTTAATCCAAATATTGCAAAAATATCTATTTTACAATCCGTATAAAGTAAATTTTATTTAATATATTATATATCCACCCATAAATATTATCGATACCCATTTCGCATTTTACTAATAACGATTATTATCCGTTAAAATTTATATAGGGAAAATTGCAAAAGCGAAAGGAATTTTTATATATAAATTTTAATATAAATAACGCAAAACCATTAATTTTACAATCCGTATAAGGTATATATTATATATTACGTTATATATCCACCCATTAAAAAAAACCATTATTTCCGCAAATTTTTATATATTTGTATTAAATTATATATATATAATATCCCGAAACACGCCCATATATATTTCGCTTTCCCACCAAATCGACGCAATTTTTCGCGCTCTTAATCCCGCATACGCGGCGGTAAATACCTCCTCCGACGTATATATTTTCCCGGAATTATACGCCAAAACCAAAGCTTTTGGTAATTTAAATCTATAATATAAATTCGTTTCCTTAATTGCTATATAGTTTTCAAACCTCCACAGACCCCCTAATACTCCTGCACGAATCCTATATTATAACTAAATATAATATATATACCGGGTTTTATATAATATAAAAAATATTATTTTACTGGTAAAAACCGGGTACGGGAAAAATATAATATTGTAAATTATTTCGGTAATTTGTAATAATATTATTATTATCCAAATAATCCCATTAAATAAATTAGGGTCAAAATAATTACGCAATATATAACGTTATCCCGCCGCGAACCCCAAATTAATCGACCAGTCCATTTTAAACGTAAATATAAATATACGGTTTTTATTACCAAAATTAATTTTATTTAATATAACCCTTTTTGGAACCCGCAAACCGTTTGTAAATACACGCATATTTTTCTAAACCTGGAGCAAACCACCAATTACCGATTTTTTAACCTTTTTCGAAACCTTATATTCCATTAACGTATCGCTTTATTTGCTATTAATAAATTTTACATAATTTTACAGTGGAAGGATGTTAGGGAATCGTTTTTTATACTGCGTTTGGTCCGGGTAATTATACCAGCAACCGTATTTATATTTGGGTGCACCGTAATTTTTACAATAAAAACTAAAACCTACGTTTTTAACCAATTATATTATAAAAAGATAATGCGTTTCGTTAAAATGCCTTTCGACCGACCCGAAATTACGATTATAATATAATGTTTAAAACGCAAAACCCTTATTAACAATTACCGGCGCCTCCTATTCCTAATAAGGAATATTATATTATTATCCGCCACCCGTATTTTTAAAACTATTATATATATGGACGCCAGGAACCGCATTATCCAAATACGCCAATTTTTAATAAAAAACCTCGGATTTGGGAAATTTATTAAACGAAACGCAATCGATATAATTATCCGGTACAATATATTTATATTTAAAATCGATAAAATTACAATTTACGCAAAAGTTTCCAAACCGGATTTTAAAATTCGTATTATTTTTTCCATTTTATTTTTGGGTATAGGTATGGATATACCTAATATGGAACGTATAATATAATACGGCGCGTTAATATTAAACGACCCCGCAAACCTATAGTAAAAGTTCGGACGAACCGTACGCGGGCCCAACCGTAAAAAAACCGTATAGTTTTTTGCGCCTTATTGGTATTTCGATACGCAAAAATTTATCGCTAAATACAAATTAATTAGCCCAAAATTATTAACCAAATTAACCAAATAACCCGTGGTATTACGCAAAAACGCTAAAAGTTTATAAATTACCCATTTAAATTTTTTAACGTATTTATAAACGCGGTTATTCCCTATTCACTTTTTACGTATCGCTAAATTTAATTTAGCCGATAATAACCGGGTAAAAGCGTCGGAATTACCACAAACCGGCCTTTTAAATATATTTAAACCACGCGTTCCGCCCTATTGGACGTAATAGGAATTGATAAATAGGAAGAAATTAAAAAAAGGAGGCGCCAAATATACAAATTTTCGTTAACGCCAGATATTTTCGACGAATTATATTGAATTTTATATAGGAAATAAATTTATTTTCTATAATAAATTGATTTAAAAACTGTTGCAACGTTTATGTGTACCAAATTGGAGTTTTACCCGCATTAACCCCTAAAAAGCAGCCAATTAAAATACCCAGGAAAAATTCCAAAAAAGGTTATATATTTAAACAATTGGATAAATGGGGTACCTATTTTGTAATAATTATTTTTTACCCAAACCGCGGCGGTTATACGACCTACCATCCCAGCTAATGCTACCCAAACCAATAATTTTTAATATTGTTAAAAAATTCGTCCATTTTTATAACCGGGAATAGACGAAAAACGATTTGCTGGAAAATGTTCCAGATTTATAATTAATTAAATAATTTGAGCAATATAACGATTATTTCGTTGTTTAATTCCCAATAATATACGAAAATGGGATACGGAATTATGCCTCCTATTTGCATAAATAATAAAAAAAAAGCGGCGGAATTAAAATACGGTAGCATTTTAGGAAACGATGGATATAATTAACAGTTATTCGGGAAAATAAACTAATAAACGCCGACGAACAAATTAAACGGTATTATAATTATAAGTTAAAATGCTGGTTAACGTTAACGGTTGCAAAAATATCCAATATAGGAACGTTTATAAATTTATAACCCAAAAACTAGAGGGCGATTAAAGTTAAATCCTAATTAAATTGAATAACGTAACCTGGATTATAAAAGGGTCGAGCGATAAAAAAGGCGACGCCGAATTGAATTAACCAGGGGGGGGGATTAAATAGCGTAAAATATATAATTATTAAATATTAAAATCCCCAATTAACGGCCTAAATAAAACGACCAAATGTTGGATAATAACAATTATTACGTAAATTGAAAACCTGGATTATATATAGGTTAGTACGGCGTAACGGTGCCCCGATTAAAAATAAAAGGGTTTAATATTACGAATTGTAATAATTGTTACGGTTAAATTCCGGAAATTTTGGCGTTTTTATTTTAATTTTATTTTATCAGCAAAAAACCCCATACGTAAACCCAATAATAAATACTTTCTTTTCATTTTTATTAGCTTTTTTTCTTTTTTTTTACAATAAAAACCTTTTTCCCGGCCGCCAAATTTTTTTTGTAACGATTGATAAAAGATTGCAACGATTAAACCAGCGTTTAACTTTTAACCAATAAACGTAACAATTATTCCAATCGTAAAATTGCCTTAGCAAATATTGCAAACATATTTATTAGGAAACCTAATTAAAGCATTTTTAATTGGATAAAACTATTTATATTTTATTTACCCAAACAAATATTAACCCAATCGTAACGAAGGTAAATTATAATTAACGCCCGTGTATCGTAAAAAAATACCCCCCACTTGGCTAGGTCCGGGGCAAATTAACTAATTTTATTATAATAATAATTATAATAATTGCTTTAATTCGCCAAAAACCGTAATAATTATTACAATTACGTTCTTTTATCACCATAATTCCCAAAAAACGCCAAAAAGGTAAAATTTCCGCCTAAATTACCACCAAATTTACGTTGGAATATATACCCAATTAAATTAAATTATTTGCCCATTTAATGACTATATTATAAAAAAAAACGCGGACAAAAAAAATAAACCAATATTTTAAGGATTTGAAAAATTACGACGCGGATATTGCAATTGTTTTGGAATTAAACTTTGCTCGGTTAAACCGTTTTATATTACAAAATTACTCGGATATAACCGGAATTGTTTCAAATTTTCCCCCCATTTTTAATAATAATAATAATAATTAAAATAATACCGATATAAATTCCGGCGATAATAAATTTACCCCCGCCCCCGTCGATAAGGATAGAAATAGTACCGATATGGACGCCGGCGATAACGAATTTGCCCCCGCCCCCGTCGATTATAATAACGACGATATTTATATGGGCGAAAATAATAATTAATTTACCCCCGCGTCCGCCAATAAAGGCGATAATAATATTAATATAAACGATAATTATAACGAACCTGTCCCGGATTTAAATAACCGCCAATTGTAAACTTCTTTAACATTTTTTAAACTATTTACCAACATAATATCCCCGCCACCAAAAGACCTTGAAAACCGGCCTTTTATATTATAACCGGAAATTATTATTAACCCGGCACCCGCGCCATTAAATAAGCCGCCCGCACCCCGTACATATAAAACTATTACCGTTCGATTAATTAAAATTAATTTTATTTCGGTATCGCGGACGTAACCCAAACCTAATTTAACGCCAAATAATGGATTGATAAATTTCGTATAACCCGAATACTATTTCCCATCGTATAAAAATACGGATTTCCTGAATCGTTTGCCCGTCCCGTTATAAAAAAAATTTTAATTGGGTAAAAACTAATCCGTATCGGCGATAATTATTATAACCTGGCGCAGGGTAAGGAATACGAATATTACCAAAATGGTTCGCATTATACCCTATTTAGGTTATATTAATTGCTTTAAAATTAATAATAATACCAACCCGCCCGCCTGGTTCGGTCGCGGAATTAATGTTTTCCGCAACACGAACGAAATTTTTATCGCCCAAACCTTTAAACGCTTTTAATCCATTGCTGGCGTCGCCGCAGCAAAAATACGCGTTAATAACCAAATTTTAATATACCATTTTAACAGTAATTCGTCGAATATAAACGAGGTAATGGTCGTATTTGGCTACGAAACGATAAATGTTTTAATATAATATATCAATGTAACAGGTTAATATTTCCTTTTATTAGATTGCGATAATTATTATAATTTTTGCACTAATATATCCTATTATTTAATATATTGTAATAATTGTTACAATTTTTTGCGGTAATACCAAATAATTATTATTACAATATAACAATTATTACAATCTGGTTTTTACCCTTTTATATATTTTGGGATAACGGGTACAATTTTAATTATTAGTTAATTTATTTTTAATCGCCGACGTATTCGGTTTTTTAATTTGTTTTAAAACAGGTAATCCCGGTAAATAAATTAAAGGTAATGAAATGCCCGTTTGGTAAAAAACCTTAGTTTCCGTACCGGATATATTTAACGATAGGGGTATTAAATTTATTTTCGATAATTTGGTAAATCGGCGTCGCCTACCCCTTATCCCCCCTTTTATCCGCCAAAACGATATTAACCTCCCCGGGTAAAAATATTCGCAAATAAATTTAAACCGGTTATAATTCCCACAATTTTCGCCACGATATTAATTTACCTGCGGATAATAACCACCGGATTTAATTTTAAAAACGGCGATTTGAAATTTAAAACCGTTAATTTTGGATTATATATGTATAACGGTTATTATATCGACGATTAGTTTAAAATTTGCTATTATTTCCTTTATTTTGTTTTTCGCCGGTAAGGAAAAATCGTTGTTAAAAATAAGGAAAATTTAAACGATTTTGGTGGAAATTGCCGTAACCCTTTTAAATTTAATATCGAACAATCCTTTACCCTATTTATTATCGCCGATTATATAATTATCGCCGATAACGTTATCGCCCTAAATAATTTGCATTTAATGCAATTTTAATATCGTTTGGTTACCCGTTCGCGAGCCGACCAAATCATCGACGTCGCCAATTTATTTGGTTTTAACCGCGTTTGTTATAATAGGACGATAATAATATTCGTTGTCGACACTTAGTCCCGTTTTAAACTTATTAAGGTCGGACGGTTGAAAAAAAAAGCGTGCAAATTAAATTCAAATGCACCTATTGGATTTGTTAACATTTAAAATTATTTTCAATAATTTGTACGACGAGGGGCGGTTTTATCGTCCCATTTTTACCAAACCCAAAATAAAAATTACCGAATTTTATCCCAAACCTTTTGGCGACGACCAATAAAACAACTTCTTTAATTTTATATAAACCCAATCCATTATCGCCGATCGATTTGCTAATATGGACCGCGCAAAAAAGGAAATTTTCGAGGACGCCCGCGAAAAATTTTTAACGGTTTCCTTGGTATATTATACGCAATTTTCTATTTCAATTAAGGGTTATTCCTGGATTGGTTATCTTTTTAATTCGGACGCGATTTAGGCTGTTATAAAAAAGTTGCGTTTTTTTGAAATATTTTGCCTATCGACGGTCTAAATACCGATAATAAAATCGGTTTTAAATATAAGAAAACTAAGGGTAAATTTTTTTAATTTAATTAGGATATACCTAATACTTTTTCTTATCGCCATTGGTTACCCTAACAACTGGTTGGTAAATTATATATATATATTATCCCTAACAATTGTGACTGTCGTTACAATTTTGCCCCTATTTTGGTAATTATTATTATAATCCTGCCCCTATTTTTGTAATTATTGTTACAATCCCACCCCTATTTTTATAATTATTATTACAATTTTTGTTTTTGCTAAATGAATTTTTCTTTCGTCTTAAATACCCACACCTTATTAAAATTGGAACAATTAACTTTTAAAAATTGGTTATTAACCAACGAAATAAACATAGGAAAAACGATTATTTATTTTACGGCGATTTATATGTAGTATATCCGTTATTAATACGACCGATTTATCCAAAATACCGACGGATGTTTTCCCACTTTAATTTTCGTCCCGGCCAGCCTTATTTCGCAAATATTAAAAAAAATAATAACCAATTTCCCAGCTTTCGACGTTAAATGCTATTATAATTTAACCGAAATATGCGCTACCGATGCCCCGCGAGCGGTTACTATTTTTACCCAGGCGCAATTTTACGATATTTTAACCAAATTCGCCGCCCGCAAATTTAATTCCAAATTTGCGGGTACGGTTATTATTATATTTTATTCGATATTCCTAATCCGAAAAACTAAGCAATTGGACGAAATTCATAACGCGGAAAAAATGTTTAACCCATAGTATATAAATAAAATTATCGATTTTAACTTTAACAACGCCCCCCCGACGTCGATAATTTCGACGATAATTCTAATATTAAAAATAATATTTAGCAAATGTTTTTTTGTAATAATTATTATAATTTCGTTATATTAATATATTTATTTAAATTAAATAATTTTATTAGGAACCGTTAACGCAAAAACGGTCGGAAAGCCGATTTTTCCACGGGCGAAAACACCAAAAATATCCGGCGTTTGGTTACATATTTATTATCCGGGACCTTTTTTTAACGTATAATTGGAGACGAAATTTAATATCTCCGCTACCGCGAATCGATAATATACCGCGCATTTCGCCTTATTATTTATATTAATCGGGGTATGGCCATTATTACGCCGATTATTAACAAAATTAGGAATATTACTGGCTTTAATGCCCTAATTTGGGATAAAACTGCGATCTTTTTCGCCCGACCTAAAAGCCTGTTTTAGGAAAATATATTTACGGTCGATTACATTTGGGAAAATAGTGGTTATTTCGTCGTTTTTAATGTCGATAAAAACATTAAAACCTTTTTACAAAAATTCGAATCGATGGGTTAAAAATGGTGGTTATTTTACCCTCGAATTTTAAACTTTATAACTTTTACCACTATACCAAACGAAAAATCGTTAATAATTTTTAAATATACGGGCGTATTTACGGTACGCAGGGGTATAAATACCGGGTTTATTTTGCCCGACGGTACAATTATTTATCCCCGTAAACGTATTCCACTTTATAGTATTATTATTAAAAAACTCCAATTTGGCCACCGTTTCGAAAACGTTATAACGAATACCGAAGCAATTTTCAAAAATATTATTACCGTATTCGTGGGCGAAAATACCGACGATATTGGTCCCGCTCCATTAGGAATTCCATTAATGCGGATATTACAATTGGTAACCGCTAAACCTCGGTTTTTTTTATATAGGTTTTATCCGCTTATTGCAGTTTTTGGCAATTAATTACCTTTTTTGGTTAATAATCCACGCCGAAAACGATACCCGGGATATTAATTCGGCGGAATTGGGTAAAATACTGGCGTTAAAAGGAATGGATTTTGAAGCCAAACACCGCAACGTCCGATAAAGCTTTAAAGAAAATTTATAGGAAGGAAAAACCCGTTTTGGATCGGTAATTATGGACGTTTTAATTTAATATAACGGCGACGGTCCCTTTAATTAAATTTATTCTAAAATTTGCACTAATCCTAAAACGCTACCTCCGTCGGAGAGGGCTAAAATGGTCCATTTTGTATTAAACGAATCGCTATTTATTACCCGCGTGGTCGAAATTTGTATGGAGGAAAAAAAAGGGTTAACGCGTCCTGGTTATAACCCCCAATTTTTGGATTTAAACGTAAATTGGCCATATAATAACAATTATTACAATATTTTTCTTTCCCCACAATTATTGTAATAATTGTTTCAATTTTTATATTTTTGGATTATAATAAATGTTATAATAATTATTATTTTTCCATTTTTGTAATAATTATTACAATTTTTAATATACCTGCTAATGTTTTTAATTTTATTATTTTTATTTTGGAAAAAGCCAATTTCGGTGTGGTTATTATCCGATAAAACCTGTCCTAAGCCGAACGCCATAAAACCGTTTCCGATTTTACCGATTCCAGCTCCCATTTTAACGTTTATATCCTAAATATTAATATTTCCAACGCTGGTTTTAATTTATACCCCAATTGTTGCATTAATATTATTATTTTTTTAATATGGAACGCCAATATACAATTGCAAATTTATGGTCGTTTAATTCGGTTCAATTAAAATAAATTTATTATTTGGCGTATTTTCGAAATGCGAGGTATTTTTTTCGATTAGGTAAAAAATCGTATATTCCGGAAAGTTAATACCCCTTTTTCTATTATTCCGGCCGTTATTAATATATAATAAATGTTATTTAAATATATTACGCGTATACGTTTCCCCAAAATTATCCAATTTCCAATTGTTAAACAATTCCTGGCGTATAAAGCAATAGCAATTATATTTTCCTGGCCTTTTAACTGTTTCGTTTAAATAACAAAACCCCCCCTTGGCATTTTAATATTTTTTATTTTAATAAAACGCGCCGTATAGGCGAATTTTATTTTCGCCTGGTTTAAATGCTCGTATTAAATATCCTTAAACAATTTAATAAATAGGATTTGGTGGAAAAAACGTTGGTTTTTATTTTAACGTTGGATCCAGTTTATATTAATTATTAATACCAGGAATAAAATGGTGGCCGTAATACGTTTATTAATTATATTAATTGTACACATTTGCCTTACTTCGATTTTGCTATTATGGATTAGGGGTTTTTAATTAAATTAATAAAATGGATTAAAAACAGCGATAAATTTTACGACGAAACCGCGACCGCGCGGGTTATTGGGGCCCCAATAAAGGATTTTAGCTCCTGGGTTATTAAACGCCGGGAAACCAATAAACCGTTTAAAAGAGGTATTTTTAATAACAATAACGCCGACCTTTTGGCGGTCTTTATTCCGTTTTTTTATTTATCGATTTTGGCCTTAATTACGATAAATTTATATTCGATTCGTTAAAAAAACCCTGCATACCTATTTTAAAAAGGATAAGGAAAAGGACGATTCGGTCCTTGGATCGTTTACCGCGACCCCAGCTCGGAAAAGGAGGCGTAGCGCTAAAAAACCCATTTTTAAAAAAACATTTAACGCTGCCAAACGTTTTCGTCTTTTTTAATCGGTTTAGGTTTTTTTATTTTGCTTTTTTTTGGGGTTTGGTGCTATAAAGTTGGGGGTTTTATATATATAATATTATAATAATTATTATTATTAGGATCCGGTTTAATGGATTTATTATTGGTGGTTAATGGGGTATTATAATAACGGTTATTACCAGGATTATTTTTCCTGGATTTATAATTGGCGGTGGATGGAAAATATGATTTATTTCGGTAAAAAAAATGGATAAAAAACGGGTTATTTATACGGAGGATTTTGGAGGAAATTATGTTTCGCATTTTATTTTAAATTAAATTTACGATTGGTATTTGTTTGTTTATATTTACTAATTTTGCGGACGCTGTTTTGCCTCTGTTATTCGCGGGTAAAATCACCGTTATTCGTCCATTTAACTTCTTTTTATAATGGAACGATGCTCGTTTTCACCCGCTTTGGTTTGCGTAATTTACCTTTTATTACTTTGAATTTTATACGCCTTTTTCGTCGGAGTTTTCGTATATTCCGTCCAGCAAATCTTTTTCGGTATTAATTATACCATTAATATTTAAACCGTTTATTCGGTTATATCCCTTTTTTGGATTTGCCCCTATTTTTTCAATATCCGCCTAAGATAATACGCTGTTAAGGCGTACGATTTTTTAATTAAATGCCTCTAATTTATCGTCCATTAGCTCTTTTAAACCCAAATATAATAAATTAGGGCCGTCGAAATCGAAATTGGGTAATAATTCGGCCTTTTCGCTTCCCCAACCATTTTGGAATAATAAATACGTATAGTGGATTATATTTTGGTTGGTTAACACTATATAATAATTGCTATTAATACGTATACGGGCGATGTTTTCCAATATTTTGCGCACCGTAATTGCGATTAGCCCCATCGCTGCACAATTTAGGAATGTTTTTCGCAAATCGTGCGTGGAATTGCGGTTATTTTTAATATTTATGGCAAAACCCCCACTAATATATTTAGTTGTTAAATTTACCGGATTAAATCCATTCCCGGCCGTGGTATATTTTACGAACGTTGATTTTAAAATTCCGGTGCGTAGCGGTTAATTTATAACCTTTGGCCGTAATAACCAGGTTAAATATAGCATTTTAGGGCTATAATTTTTTGTTTTGCAACCGTAGAAAAAGAGGACCAATTGCGGCATTATAATTTCTAATACGCCGTAATTTTTTTGGTGGAACGCGCTTATTATTATCTATAAAAAGTTAATTATTTGCAAATAACGGCGTTGCGTGCGGAAAGCGATATTAATTTTGGGTTTTATATCCCATAATCCAATACCTATTAAACCGTTAATATAACCAGCGAATATATTATCATAAATACGGTTTACTACGGAAATATATATATTATATGGTATATCGGTAAAAGCCTTTCCCAAAACGTTTTTAAAAATTTAATTCCTGCCCAATAATCCGTTTTGGATTAAAACAGCAATTATAATATATAAAATGCGGGACCGGAATGCATTTTGTAAAAGCCGTAAAACGTGGTAAAACTCTTTTTTATTTTTTTAAAACTAATTGTATTTCCTTAACCCTATTATATTTATAAATATAATGTGGGCGTAATATTATTATGATTGGTTAATGAAATTAAATTCGATAAAGAAAAACGTTGGTACGGGTAATATCCATTTTTTTGTTAAAAAGGTGGGATAATTCGATATAAATTCCTTAAATAGTACGGATATATAACGTTATTTTTTAATCCCTATAAACGAGGAGCAGGACGGAAAAATAGTCGAAATAATCGGGTAATAGGTTCAAAAAACGTTTAAAAAGGGTTTCGTGGATTTGGATAACTCCTGCGTATTCCCTTTCGTTTTCGGTAATAGCGGGGGTTTGAATAAGGTAGGAAATTGGTGTAATTCGTGCGAGGGTAGGGTATTATGGGATTATTTTAGGCGTATATGGGCGGTTAAGGAATAAAAAACCACAAATTTGGTGCATTATATAATATTTGGCGTTTTCGTAATAAATATCCGGATATTATAAAAAGGCGGGCGTTTGCAACCATTTTTGGCGGAAAAATACGGTGGCGTGCCATTAGGATTGCGTATATCGTTTAAATCCTGGCGTTAATATAAGGAGATACGATGTTAAATTTTGCATTCAATTACGTCTTCCATATCCAAAATCCTATACCTTATCCAGAAAATTGAAATTATTATAAACGAAAAATAGTATTGGGTTACGAGCGATCCTTTTTAAATTTATTTATATATTAATATATATATATATATATATATATATATATAAAAAAATTATTATTGCTATTTACGGTAAAAGTTAAATATAAATATAAATATTATTAATAACGTATTCGGGTAACGGCTATAAATTGTAAAATTTACCGTTTAATAGTTTAATAAAATAAATATATTTTAAACCCGGATAATATATTTACAATACGTTATAGAATTCCATAATTTATAAAATATAATGCGAATACGCGTAATAAATAATTGTTTTTTTGGGGGGAATATCCGTGGGTTAAAATCGCCAATGTTAATATAACGCGTTAATTTTTTAACGTGGGGGGGTTTGTGGTTTTTAAAAAGGTATTTAATTCCAAATATACCACGTTCGAAATTTGTAACGATAAATAAAACGGGCGGTAACCCCGGAAATGCAATAATAGTAAAAATATAAATTTGTATAATATTGGCGTTTTGGATGGGATTTTTTGGGTGGACGTATCGAATATTAATTTAAACCAATTTATATCGTTTACGTTTTTAGCGGAATAACTTTTTATACCCGAAAATTGGAAATTTGTGGGTTCGAACCGGTTAAAAAAACGTAAATATTATATTAATTGCTGCAATTTTTTGCGCAAAAGGTCGGCCTTAATAGGCGGAGGAAATTTATTATTAAAACGGTATTCGACCCTATTAACGCGTAAACGTTTTCGGATTTAAAGGTTTCGTAATGTTTTTTTAAAAAAAAATATTCGCGATGGGGCAGGTTTAATAATTTCGTAAAAATTTGCCGCTATTACCCAAACGTGGATAAATTACGTAAAATTAATACGTCGGTAACGGTTACGCCAAAATTTGGTAATATCGCGAATAAATTTGGTTTCGGGGTTTATTTCCGTTTCGGATTCGGATTCCCTCGGTAAATGCTTTTAATCGATTAAAAAAAGCTTAAATTCCCATTAATTTTTAAATATAAAATTGGGCGATAATAATTGGGATATCGATAAAAATAAAAATAATTGCGATATCGATAAAAATAATAGGGTTAGGTCGGACGTTAAATATTGGATTATAAATTACGCGGATGGGAATATTTTTTCGGGTATATTTATTAATATTATTGGAAATGTGTTTTCCATTATTAAATTCGGGTTTTATTTGGTTTAATAGTATATTAAATAAAAATTAATATACGTAAATATATGGTATAATGGTAAAAACTTTTTATTTTTTTGTATATCGGGGGGAATAATGGTTGGCGATATCGCAATATTGGGTGTTTTATTGGTGGTACCGCCATAAACGGCGAAATGCGATAAGATGTTCTTAGATTAGAACGAACGCGATTATTGGTCGAAAAACCATGTGGCTGAAAGGTATATGGAGCGCTCGGTCCCCACTGCGGAGCAGGGGGGTCTAGTTTGAGCACTGAGACTAATTCGCTGACATTTTATATCGCGATTCCTGCAACACATAAAATATAGTAGAAAATCCGACAGCCCTAACAACCCCATTTCGGCACTATTTAATGTGGCTTATATATAAATAAAAGTGGACGCATTACATGCTAAATAACGCATATAATTAACAGTTTGCAATATTGGATTTTTGCTAGCCTAATACCGTCCGTATTAACCGAATTTACCCTGCACAGGTTAATTACTAAGCAATTTATGCCGAGTTTATACGAAAAGTTATATTAAGATTGAAAAAGCTCGGGTTTTGGGCGATTTACGCATTCTAAATACCTTATATAATATACCTAATTTGGATTATCACCAACGAATAACCAAATTAGCTATCTGGTTAATCTTAGTGCTCAGACTAAACCCCCCTGCTTCGCAGTGGGGACCGAGCGCTCCATATACCTTTTAACCACATGGTTTTTCGACCAATTAGATTGGCCGAAAACATCGCGCTCGTTCTAATTTAAAAACATTTTATCGCATTTCGCCGTTTATGGCGGTACCACCAACAAAACACCCAATGCTGCGATATCGCCAACTACCATTCCCCCCCATACACAAAAAAATAAAAAGTTTTTACCATTATATTATATATTTACGTATATTAATTTTTATTTAATATACCATTAAACCAAATAAAACCCGAATCCAATAATGGAAAATATATTTCCAATAATGTTAATAAATATACCCGAAAAAATATTCCCATCCGCGTAATTTATAATCCAATATTTTACGTCCGACCTAACCCTATTATTTTTATCGATATCGCAATTATTTTCGTTTTTATCGTTATCCCAATTATTATCGCCCAATTTTATATTTAAAAATAAATGGGAATTTAAACCTTTTTTAATCGATTAAAAGCATTTACCGAGGGAATCCGAATCCGAAACGGAAATAAACCCCGAAACCAAATTTATTCGCGATATTACCAAATTTTGGCGTAACCGTTACCGACGTATTAATTTTACGTAATTTATCCACGTTTGGGTAATAGCGGCAAATTTTTACGAAATTATTAAACCTACCCCATCGCGAATATTTTTTTTTAAAAAAACATTACGAAACCTTTAAATCCGAAAACGTTTACGCGTTAATAGGGTCGAATACCGTTTTAATAATAAATTTCCTGCGCCTATTAAGGCCGACTTTTTGCGCAAAAAATTGCAGCAATTAATATAATATTTACGTTTTTTTAACCGGTTCGAACCCACAAATTTCCAATTTTCGGGCATAAAAAATTATTCCGCTAAAAACGTAAACGATATAAATTGGTTTAAATCAATATTCGATACGTCCACCCAAAAAATCCCGTCCAAAACGCCAATATTATACAAATTTATATTTTTACTATTATTGCATTTCCGGGGTTACCGCCCGTTTTATTTATCGTTACAAATTTCGAACGTGGTATATTTGGAATTAAATACCTTTTTAAAAACCACAAACCCCCCAACGTTAAAAAATTAACGCGTTATATTAACATTGGCGATTTTAACCCACGGATATTCCCCCCAAAAAAACAATTATTTATTACGCGTATTCGCATTATATTTTATAAATTATGGAATTCTATAACGTATTGTAAACATATTATCCGGGTTTAGAATATATTTATTTTATTAAACTATTAAACGGTAAATTTAACAATTTATAGCCGTTACCCGAATACGTTATTAATAATATTTCTATTTATATTTAACTTTTACCGTGAACAGCAATAATAATTTTTTTATATATATATATATATATATATATATATATATATTAATATATAAATAAATTTAAAAAGGATCGCTCGTAACCCAATACTATTTTTCGTTTATAATAATTTCAATTTTCTGGATAAGGTATAGGATTTTGGATATGGAAGACGTAATTGAATGCAAAATTTAACATCGTATCTCCTTATATTAACGCCAGGATTTAAACGATATACGCAATCCTAATGGCACGCCACCGTATTTTTCCGCCAAAAATGGTTGCAAACGCCCGCCTTTTTATAATATCCGGATATTTATTACGAAAACGCCAAATATTATATAATGCACCAAATTTGTGGTTTTTTATTCCTTAACCGCCCATATACGCCTAAAATAATCCCATAATACCCTACCCTCGCACGAATTACACCAATTTCCTACCTTATTCAAACCCCCGCTATTACCGAAAACGAAAGGGAATACGCAGGAGTTATCCAAATCCACGAAACCCTTTTTAAACGTTTTTTGAACCTATTACCCGATTATTTCGACTATTTTTCCGTCCTGCTGCTCGATTATAGGGATTAAAAAATAACGTTATATATCCGTACCATTTAAGGAATTTATATCGAATTATTTTAACCCTTTAACAAAAAATAATAAATATTACCCGTATTAGCGGTTTTCCATATCGAACTTAATTTTATTAACCAATTATAATAATGGTACGCCCTTATTATATTTATAAATATAATAAAGTTAAAAAAATACAACCAATTTTAAAAAAATAAAAAGGAGTTTTACCACGGTTTACGGTTTTTACAAATATATTCCGGTCCCGCATTTTGTGCATTATAATTGCTATTTTAATCCAGAACGGATTTTTGGACAGGGATTAAATTTTTAAAAACGCCCTGGAAATAGCTTTTACCGATATATTATATAATATATATATTTCCGTGGTAAACCGTATTTACGATAATATATTCGCTGGTTATATTAACGGTTTAAAAGGTATTGGATTATGGGATATAAAACCAAAATTAATATCGCCTTCCGCACGTAACGCCGCTATTTGCAAATAATTAACCTTTTATGGATAATAATAAACGCGTTTTACGAAAAAAACTACGGCGCATTCAAAATTATAATGCCGCAATTGGTCCTATTTTTCTACGGATGCAAAATAAAAAATTATAGCCCTAAAATATTATATTTAACCTGGTTATTACGACCAAAGGTTATAAATTAACCGCAGCGCACCGGGATTTTAAAATTAACGTTCGTAAAATATACCACGGCCGGGAAGGGATTTAAACCGGTAAACCTAATAATTAAATATATTAGTAGGGGTTTCGCTATGGATATTAAAAATAACCGCAATTCCACGCACGATTTGCAAAAAACATTCCTAAATTATGTAACGATAAAACCAATCGCAATTACGGTGCGCAAAATATTGGAAAACATCGCCCGTATACGTATTAATAGTAAATACCATATAATATTAATGAACCGAAATATAATCCATTATACGTATTTATTATTCCAAAATGGTTAGGGAAACGAAAAGGCCGAATTATTACCCAATTTCGATTTCGACGGCCCTAATTTAATATATTTGGGTTTAAAAAAATTAATAAGCGACAAATTGGAGGTATTTAATTAAAAGATTATACGCCCTAATAACGTATTATTTTAAACGGATATTAAAAAAACAGGGGTAAATCCAAAAAAGGGATATAACCGGATAAACGGTTTAAATATTAATGGTATAATTAACACCGAAGGAAATTTACTGGATAAAATATACCAAAAATACGACGAAAAAAACGTATAAAATTTAAAATAATAAAAAGTAAATTACGCAAACTAAAACGGGTAAAAGTGAAAATCGTTCTATTATAAAAAGGAATTAAATAGACGAATAACGGTGACCTTACCCGCGAATAACGGAGGTAAAACAACGTCCGCAAAACCAGTAAATATAAACAAACAAATACCAATCGTAAATTTGGTTTACAATAAAATGCGAAATATAATTTCCTCCAAAATTTTCCGCATAAATAACCCGTTTCCTATCCATTTTCCTTACCCAAACAAACTATATTTTCCATCCACCGCCAATTATAAATCCAGTAAAAAAAATCCTGGTAATAACCGTTGTTATAATACCCCATTAACCACGAATAATAAATCCATTAAAACGGATCTTAATAGTAACAATTGTTATAATATTATATATATAAAACCCCCAATTTTATAGCACCAAACCCCAAAAAAAAGCAAAATAAAAAAACGTAAACCGATTAAAAAAAACGAAAACGTTTAGCAGCGTTAAATATTTTTTTAAAAATGGGTTTATGAACGCCACGCCTCCTTTTCCGAATTGGGGTTGCGGTAAACGATTTAAAAACCGAATCGTCCTTTTTTTTATTTTTTTTTAAAATGGGTATACAGGGTTTTTTTAACCAATCGAATATAAATTTATCGTAATTAAAGCCAAAATCAATAAATAAAAAAAACGGAATAACGACCGCCAAAAGGTCGGCGTTATCATTACCAAAAATACCTTTTTTAAACGGTTTATTAATTTCCCGGCGTTTAATAACCCAGGAGCCAAAATCCTTTATCGGGGCCCCGAAAACCCGCGCAATCGCGGTTTCGTCGTAAAATCCATCGCTATTTTTAATCCATTTTATTAATTTAACCACAAACCCCTAATTTATAATGGTAAAATCGAAATAAGGCAAATGTGTACGATTAATATAATTTAAAAACGTATTACGCCCACCATTTTGCTTCTAATATTAATAATTAATATAAATTGGACCTAACGTTAAAATAAAAACTAACGTTTTTTCCACCAAATCCTGTTTGTTAAACTATTTAGGAATATTTAATACGAATATTAAAACCAGGCGAAAATAAAACTCGCTTATGCGGCGCGTCCTATTAAAATAAAAAATATTAAAATATTAAAGGGGTTTTATTATCCAAATAAAACAATTAAAAAACCAGGAAAATATAATTACTATTACTTTATACGCCAGGAATTACTTAACAATTGGAAATTGGATACTTTTGGGGAAATGTATGCGCGTAATATATTTAAATAATATTTATTATATATTAGCAACGGCCGGAATAGTAAAAAAAGGGGCATTAACCTTCCGGAATATGCGATTTTTTACCCAATCGAAAAAAATACCTGGCATTTCGAAAATGCGCCAAATAATAAATTTATTTTAACTTAACCGAATTAAACGACCACAAATTTGCAATTGTATATTGGCGTGCCATATTAAGAAAGTAATAATACCAGTGCAACAATTGGGGTGCAAATTAAAACCAGCGCTGGAAATATTAATATTTAAATTATAAACGCTAAAATTGGAGCTGGAATCGGTAAAATCGGAGACGGTTTTATCGCGTTCGGTCTAAGATAGGTTTAATCGGATAATAACCATACCAAAATTGGCTTTTTCCAAAATAAAAGCAATAAAATTAAAAGAATTAGCAGGTATATTAAAAATTATAATAATTATTACAAAAATGGAAAAATAATAGCTATTATAACATTTATTATAATCCAAAAATATTAAAAATTGTAATAATTGTTACAATAATTGTGGGGAAAAAAAGGAATTGTAATAATTATTATTATATAGCCAATTTACGTTTAAATTTAAAAATTAGGGGTTATAACCAGGACGCGTTAACTTTTTTTTTCCTCCATACATATTTCGACCACGCGGGTAATAAATGGCGATTCGTTTAATATAAAATGGACTATTTCAGCTTTGCCCGACGGAGGTAACGTTTTAGGATTAATGCAAATTTTTGAATAAACCCAATTAAGGGGACCGTCGCCGTAATATTAAATTAAAATATCCACAATTACCGATTTAAAACGGGTTTTTCCTTCCTATAAGCTTTTTTTAAAATTTTGTCGGACGTTGCGGTATTTGGTTTTAAAATCCATTTTTTTTAACGCCAATATTTTACCCAATTCCGTCGAATTAACATCCCGGGTATCGTCCTCGGCGTGGATTATTAACCAAAAAAGGTAATTAATTACCAAAAACTGCAATAAACGGATAAAACCTATATTAAAAAAAACCGAAATTTAACGGTTACCAGTTATAATATCCGCATTAATAGGAATTTCTAATAAAGCGGGACCAATATCGTCGGTATTTTCGCCCACGAATACGGTAATAATATTTTTAAAAATTGTTTCGGTATTCGTTATAACGTTTTCGAAACGGTGACCAAATTAGAGTTTTTTAATAATAATGCTATAAAGCGGAATACGTTTACGGGGATAAATAATTGTACCGTTGGGCAAAATAAACCCGGTATTTATACCCCTGCGTACCGTAAATACGCCCGTATATTTAAAAATTATTAACGATTCTTCGTTTGGTATAATGGTAGGAATTATAAAATTTAAAATTCGAGGGTAAAACAACCATTATTTCCAACCTATCGATTCGAATTTTTATAAAAAGATTTTAATGTTTTTGTTTATATTAAAAATAACGAAATAACCATTTTTTTCCTAAATATGATCGACCGTAAATATATTTTCCTAAAATAGGTTTTTAGGTCGGGCGAAAGGGATCGCAATTTTGTCCCAAACCAGGGCACTAAAACCAATAATATCCTTAATTTTGTTAATAATCGGCGTGGTAATAATTATACCCCGATAAATATAAGGGATAAAGCGAAATGCACGGTATATTATCGATTGGCGGTAGCGGAAATATTAAATTTCGTTTCCAATTATACGTTAAAAAAAAGTACCGGATAATAAATATATAACTAAACGCCGGATATTTTTGGTGTTTTCGCCCATGGAAAAATCGGCCTTCCGACCGTTTTTACGTTAACGGTTCCTAATAAAATTATTTAATTTAAACAAATATATTAATATAACGAAATTATAATAATTATTACAAAAAACATTTACTGGGTATTATTTTTAATATCGGAATTATTGTCGAGGTTATCGACGTCGGGGGGGCGTTGCTAAAAATTGGAATCGATAACCTTATCCATGCATTATAGGTTAAATAGCTTTTCCGCGTTATGGATTTCGTCCAATTGTTTAATTTTTCGGATTAAAAATATCGAATAAAATATAATAATAGCCGTACCCGCAAATTTAGGATTAAATTTGCGGGCGGCGAATTTAATTAAAATATTATAAAACTGCGCTTAAGTAAAAATAGCAACCGCTCGCGGGGTATCGGTAGCGCATATTTCGGCTAAAATATAATAGCATTCAACGTCGAGGGCTGGGAAATTGGTTACTATTTTTTTAAATATTTGCGAAACAAAGTTAGCCGGAACGAAAATTAAAATGGGAAAACATCCGTCGGTATTTTGTATAAATCGGTTATATGAGCAGCGGATATACTATATATAAATCGCCGTAAAATAAATAATTGTTTTTCCTATGCTTATTTCGTTGGTTAATAACTAATTTTCAAAAACTAATTGCTCCAACTTTAGTAGGGTATAGGTATTTAAACCGAAAAAAGAATTAATTTAACAAAAACAAAAACTGTAATAATAATTATAAAAATAGGGGTGGGATTGTAACAATAGTTACAAAAATAGGGGTAGGATTGTAATAATAATTACAAAAATAGGGGCAAAATTGTAACGACAATTATAATTATTAGGAATAATATATATATATACTTTACCAACCAATTAATGGGGTAATTAATAGCGATTAAAAGGAGCATTAAATATATCCCAGTTAAACCAAAAATATTTACCTTTAATTTTTTTATATTTAAAACCGATTTTGTTATCGGTATTTGAACCGTTAATAGGCAAAATATTTTAAAAAAAACGCAATTTTTTTATAATAACCTAAATCGCGTCCGAATCAAAAAGATAACCAGTCCAGGGATAACTTTTGGTCAAAATGGAGAATTGCGTATAATATACCAAGGAAACCGTTAGGACTTTTTCGCGGGTGTCCTCGAAAATTTCCTTTTTTGCGCGGTCCATATTAGCAAATCGATCGGCGATGGTTAATTGGGTTTATATAACATTAAGGAAATCGTTTTATTAATCGTCGCTAAAAAACTTGGGATAAAATTCGGTAATTTTTGTTTTAGGTTTGGTAAAAATGGGATAATGGAACCGCCCTTCGTCGTACAAATTGTTAAAAATATTTTTAAATATTAATAAATCCAATAGGTGCATTTCAATTTAATTTGCACGCTTTTTTTTCTTTTTCAACCGTCCGACTTTAATTGGTTTAAAACGGGACCAAATATCGATAGCGAATATTATTATCGTCCTATTATTGTGAACATGGCTAGCGCAGGGCTAATTATATTAGCTACCCTGCATTATCTTATAACGGCTAGCACGGACTAATTTTATTAGTCACCCTGCATCGAATAAATAAATAAATAACAAATAAAACGTATACGCGTTTATACACACAAAGCTTTATATATCACGTCTTTGTTCATAGTTTCAACAACAAAACAAATTCGTCATATTTAATCTAGCTTAGTGGTATAATGCACGTACCATAATCTATATCATATATACGTTGAAATGCGTGGGTTCGAATCCCGTTGTGGTCGCAGATTTTCTGTGCATGCATAAGCACAATAGGCCGTTAGGCTCAATAGGTCGGCAGGTCAGTCACATGAATAAGGCCAAATCATGTGACGTGACCCCGCATTCCGGACATCCGGATCGAAGATCTGCACCTACGGATTCGAACACGTAATTCACAACTTAGCCTTAGATTCATCACCTTCATAACCTTCATCGAATCATCGATTCAACGATTCAACGAATCGATTGTGCAACAACAATATATCATCTCTATTACCCGCTAGCAGACGGTTATCTGCCATTTCAACGTTCCATCAGCCTTATACGTGATCCACTTTTCCCCGCGTTCAAGATTAAGCTTATTCTATCTCGTAACCTCCTCACAAATAATTCATAAATTTTTAACGTTTTTTCGCGATATTACGGGTTATTTAGTTAATTTAATTAATAATTTTGGCTTAGTTAATTTATATTTAACGATAAACCCCTGCGTATCGAAATACCAATAAGGCGTAAAAAAATATACGGTTTTTTTACGGTTAGGCCCGCGTGCGGTTCGTCCGAACTTTTACTATAAATTTACGGGGTCGTTTAATATTAACGCGCCGTATTGCATTATACGTTCTATATTAGGTATATTTATACCTATACTTAGAAATAAAGTGGAAAACATAATACAAATCTTAAAATCCGGTTTGGAAAATTCTGCGTAAATTTTAATTTTATCGATTTTAAATATAAATATATTGTACCGGATAATTATATCGGTTACGTTTCGTTTAATAAATTTCCTAAATACGAGGTTTTTTATTAAGAATTGGCGTGTTTGGATAATACGGTTCCTAACGTCCATATATGTAATGGTTTTAAAAATACGGGTGGCGGATAATGGTGTAATATTCCCTATTAGGAATAACAGGCGTCGGTAATCGTTAATTAGGGTTTTACGCTCCAAATATTGTATTATAATCGTAATTTCGGGTCGGTCGAAAAACGCTTCAACGAAACGCATTATCCTTTTATAATACATATGGTCGAAAACGTAAATTTCAGTTTTTGCTGTAAGGGTTACGATATACCCGAATACAAATACGGTTACTGGTATAATTACCCGGACCAAACGCAATATAAAAAACGATTTCCTTAAATCCTTCCATTGTAAAATTATATAAAATTTATAAATAATAAATAAAACGATACGTTGGTGGAATATAGGGTTTCGAAAAAATTTAAGGAATCGGTAATTGGTAATTTGTTCCGGGCCTAAAAAAATGTACGTCTATTTATAAACGGTTTGCGGGTTTTAAAAAGAGTTATATTAAGTAAAATTAGTTTTAATAATAAAAACCGCATATTTATATTTACGTTTAAAATGGATTAATTAATTAATTTGGGATTCGCGGCGGGATAACGTTATATATTGCGTAATTGTTTTTACCCTAATTTGTTTAATGGAATTATTTGGATAATAATAATATTATTGCGAATTACCGAAATAATTTGCAATATTATATTTTTCCCGTACCCGGTTTTTACCAGCAAAATAATATTTTTCATATTATATAAAACCCGGTATATATACTGTATTTGGTTATAATATGGGATTCGTGTAGGAGTACTGGGGGGTTTGTGGAAGTTTAAAAACCATATAATAGTTAAAAAAACGAGTTTATATTATAAATTTAAATTAGTAAAAGTTTTAATTTTAACGTATAATTCCGGGAGGATGTGTACGTCGGAAAAGTTATTTACCGCCGCGTGTGCGGGATTGGGACCGCGAAAAATTGCGTCGATTTGGTGGGAAAACGAAATATATATGGGCGTGTTTCCGGATATTATATATATGTAATTTAATACGAATATATAAAAATTTGCGAAATAATGGTTTTTTTGATAGGTAGATATATAATATATTATATAATATATACCTTATACGGACTGTAAAATTAGTGGTTTTGCGTTATTTATATTAAAATTTATATGTAAAAGTTTTTTTCGCTTTTGCAATTTTCCCCATGTAAATTTTAACGGATTATAATCGTTATTGGTAAAATGCGAGATAGGTATCGATGGTATTAATGGGTGGATATATAATATATTAAGTAAAATTTACCCTATACGGATTGTAAAATAGATATTTTTGCGATATTTGGACTAAAATTTATATGTAAAAGTTTTTTTCGCTTTTGCGATTTTTTACATATAAATTTTAACGGATTATAATCGTTATTGTTAAAATGCGAAATAGGTATTGATAATGTTTTTGGGTTAATAATAGGGATACCGCTATAAACGGATTAAAGGCGGGCTATATTAAATTTTTAATTGGCGTACCGGGTGCAAAAAATTTTAAATTAATAAAAAAGGTTTACCAATTCCTTTTTTCAACGATGTTTTTTTTCGATATTTTGCGTAATTGTGGAATAATAAAAGAGTATCGGTTACAAAAAAGCCAAAAATACCGCCATAAACGGCGAAAATCGACAAATTCTCCTTAAATCTGAACCAAAGCGTTCTTTGGATGGACCCACAAGTACATTGCAAAGCCGCAATTGAGCCACGAAATGGAGCGAAGCGAACGAAGTGGATCAATTGTGGAGTTTTGGGCTTCAGGGATAAGCCCTGAGACTACTACCTGGTTTAATAATTAATTCCGTGGGTTGATATTATGCGAACCGGGGGTTCGAATCCGGGGGTTATTACAATTTTGGGGGTTTTTTCCAATTCGGGGGTTCGTTTATTTCGGGGGTTATAAGTCGTTATAAAAAGCTCAATTATCCAAGGGGTTTATATTATGAATACGAGTCGGGTTGGGATATAAAGGGGATTTCTTTTTTTAGGTTTTATTTTTTATATATTTGTTTTTTCTGACTTTGTATAAATAATAACAAAAAAGGGGTGTTAATTATATACGTTATTTAGCATGTCATGGGTCCATTTTTTTTGTTTATAAACCACAATGGATAGTGCCGAAATGGGGCTGTTGGGGCTATCGGATTTTCCGTTATATTTTGTGTATTGCAGGAATTGCGATTTAAAGTGTTAACGAATGGGGTTTCACCCTGTGCCGGGTTTAACACCCACCCTGCACTTACGAGTTAGCTACCCTATACGAGGTTGAAATTTTCACCAAATGAGCAAATTAATGCGAACCCAGAAATGGTTTGTGTAAAAATAAGGGTGTTTTTTCAATAACGTATATAAAATAATTTTTCGGAAAATCGTATGCGGTACCGGAACGTTTTCTGGCGTGCGGACCCCCATTTCGATATCAGAAAACATGTAAGGGAAATAAAGCATAATTTCCCCCACCAATGAATTAAATCTATTAATCCCAAAATTAGTGTACCATTTTAGTGAGCAATTTAGTGCATTTAAGCCCTGTAATTACAGGCTTTTACAACGCAACTAGCACCACGCCGCACCAAGGTTAACACCAAAACCCCAGTTAGTAACCCAAGTTGCTAACAATTGTAACCGCTTATTCCATATATTTTATTAATATATCGGGTTGTTTTTTTTCAACAAATTCCTTTTTAACATTTTTTTTCAATCCCGTATAAAAACGTACTGTTAGGGTTTCGGGGCCCCATAATAGTTCGGGGGTAACTTGTCGAAATTTACTGGTATATTTGGATGCCAATTTGGCTTAGGTAAAGCGCACCAACTTACGTTTAACCGTGCGTTTTTCGTTTAAATTACCGAATGCTCCGTTAAAATATTTTCCGAAATTTTCCTAATCGTCGAAAATGCGGTTAATTTCAATTTTACGGTTTTTTTTCCTTATTATAATCCAGATACTCTTTAAGGTTGATTCGCACCAGGCGAACGTATCGCTTTTTAGCAGCGAAATTGCGTAGGTAACCTTATTTGCGTTATTATTGAAATTGTCCTCGTTAAAGTGAGAATAGGCCCGGGTTCTTATAAAAGATTCCTGCAAAATATTTACAATGCTCTTATAACATAATAGTAAAAAATATTTAACATAATTCCTATTAATTCCATTATTTTATTCGGTTATTCGTATCGGGATTTGTCGATTTTCCTTTTAAAGCGTCGCGATTATTTCACGCAAAGCGTTAAAGCTGGCCGGAACGTTGATGGTAAAAGGGGTCTAAGGGGTGGTTTTGCTGGAAAATATCGTTTCGACGATATTATTCGGCATATTTGAAGGTAAAATATTGAACCAAAGCAATTAAAATTTTATAATCAAGGTATCGGGTAACCTGTTTTTAGGGTAAAATGAAAAAAGTTACAACAATTGAGCGTTTTAACTGGGAAATTGGGGTTTTTAATGGTTGGGGTGAAATTATAATCGTTTGTAAATAAGTTTTAAAGTTAATTTAAGTATGAGATTAGTTGTTGCTAAGCAATCCCAAAATCGAATTCATTTATATGGGAATAAACGTGTTTTATATAAATTATGTTTTTAACGTAATTTGTTCTAATTCGTTTTACTTGTAACTCACAATTGAGGTTATACGAATTGACCGAAATCCTTTTTTGGCGGTAACGTATTGTTACGTAATTGGGTCTTTATGTAATCCTGTTTCCTGCCGGCCGGTGTTTTTTTGGTCGAATGTCGTTAGGAGGGGTGTGACCCCGCCTAGCCTCCCTGGTACTGGCCCAACTATCTGGTCGTAATATAAGCATTCGTAAAATAACGGTTATCATTTCCTTTTTTTACGTAATGTTTTAAAGGCGTTACCCGTTCGGTAAAAAATTCCTAACGGGTTAGGACGGCTTTTTCAAACTTTACGTAAAATATCCTATTGGTCCTAAGCATTTACAAAATGACGCTATTAACGTTTAATCCCTTGATTTTGCTTTTCGATGTTACCTGAATAATATTAATCAATGTAAATAGGTTTGCCATAATGTCAATTGATTAATAGAACGTTATTATACGAATATAAAAGATATTGATAGTGTTTGTTCTATGAAACTGTTTAAAGGTGAGCTTCTGAACGTCCTTCCGTCTTATACTCGCAACTGGGCGGGTGAGTCACGTGCAATTGGCCTGTACGGTATTGCACGTGATTGATCGCTCTATTGCTGATTTGACAACGATTTCCTCTATTCCAACATCTAGCTTCAATTGAATATTACAAACTATTATTTGGAATAATAATTAATTGTAATGAAAACTTAGGAATTTTACTAAATAATAAATATCTTTCCAAATAAATTCGTAAGAAAATATCTGCAATTGGAAATTCATAATATGTTTTATTTATAATTGTCATTTTACTTATTTCGAACAAAAAAGTATGAATATAAGTATGCAAAGTTTGTTATTCTACGGGTTTTCCCACGGGGTCCGGCGGGTTAACAAAAAAACCCGTATACGGTTTTGGGCCGGGCCGGGCCCCCCCATTAAAAATTCAATCCACCCTCGGGTTAACCGCCCCACTAAATTGGGCTGCCACGGGCCTCCGTGGGGGGGTTTTGGAATGCCTTAAAAGGTATATAAAGCGTTCGGGCCCCGCAATATCTAGTCTAAACATTAAAACTCCATCGGCAATGTGTTTTTATTTTATCTTTATTGCAGTTGATTTTTACCACATTCCGCATCGCTTTACGTCTAGTTTAGCTCTAGGTTATAGACCGCGAATATATTCAATATAAAAACAAATTTTATATCCATTGTCACTAACTAGTAGAAACCATTTGTATAATTGTCTACTTTTGTTGCAAAGTTGATTTTGCGTTTTGGAATTCCTGGGTCTTAAAAATAATTTACCCATTTGGCATATTGGCCTATAAACCAATATTTCGTCGATTTCGAATATCGGCTAAATATTCTCTACCACATTTTGTATAAATTATTTACAAGTACCACCAGCGCAACCGTGGTATTTGCATTCCTGGTTTTTGTTAATTGCATTTCTTTTAAATTTAGTGATTATTGAATACACTTACTTGATTCCAGTAATGTTTATCACGATTGCTTTCGCAATAAAAGCTTGTATCAGGGTAGCTTTTCAAATTATATGAACTTTCACAAATTTCCGTTGTAGCAGTATTGTGTTTCGAACCGTCCTTTTGGTAACAACTACATTCTTAGCGGTTCTGCTTTGGAAAATGGGTTGTTTAATAACCTACTAGCATTCAGCGGCGATTGCATTTCGAAAAAGAAAGCAAAACCCGAGAAATACAAAGGTTTTCATTGCTGCAAAAAAAAGAAAGTTGTAGCTTGTATAAATAGGGGATGAATTTAAAATAAATATCAGTGAGAATCGGAAATTGCTATTTGAATGGTTTAAGAAATGAGTGATAATAATGGAAATAGGTAGGCCGATGGAAAAAAACAATCACCTTTTATAGTGAAAAATATAATGTGTTACTATATATAATTTTATACTTCGTATATAATTATAGTATTAAATATATGTATTATTTATACATTGAACGATTGACACTATTGTTTATAAAAATATATTAATTTCATGCAATTTTGACAATTATGCGCAGAGTCACGGCGGTAACAGGCGATAAAAGCCACATTTTGTGGTGATCTCAGGGCTTATCCCTAAAGCCCAAAGTTCCTAGTTTCAATGCTTAGACTAGACTCCCCTGCTTCGCATGGGGGAATGAACGCTCCATATACCTTTTAGCCACATGGCTTTTCAATTAATCGCATTGGCCGAAAAAGTCGCGCTCGTTCTAATCTAAGAATAATTTGTTGCATATCGCCGCTCTTGGCAGGTATCTGCACTATACTCGCATTGTATATGCACTGTATTTGTAAACATAAGAGTATAACCACTGTATGGAGTTGAATATGTGAATAAGAAAATAAATAAAAATCATAAAAAAGGGTAGCCAGTGTTGCGTCATTCTTATATTTGTTTTTTAACAGATCAACCGCTATTATAACTACTTTACTTGTTTTGATATTTAGATATTATACTTATTATGTTTTCTTGGTTTGACTCTTGGTACTGGTAGAAAGTGCCCTTGGAATATTGTACTATAGATATAAAGTTTAACCAATTTAACCGTCTGAAATATACTCAATTATCGAGTAAAAAAAAATGCATTAATATTTTTATGTTAATAAATAATGTACTAAAGCATTAAACAATTAACCCAGTTATTTATAGCACTAGGTAGGCTTTTGCACATGAAGATAATAAAATAGTGATATATATAAATACTATTTAACTTTTTCTCACGAATGTCGTTTAAATGGGTAAAATGAAAACGAAACAACATGATTAATTTATCACTTTTTTAAATGATAAAATTACTCAATTTAATCATTTTAAACTAAATTCTAGACAGAGGTTCCATTATATACGTATTTCAAATGTTGGGATCAAGGTATCGGGTAATGTGTTCTGAGGGCCAAGTATAGTGGTTTAAAGAAACTAAGCGCTGGTCTGGGTAACCTGGGGTTAATCGGGGCTTTTAATAATCGGGGTAAAGTTAAAATCGTTTTCAAATAAATCTTGAAGCTAATTAGAGTTCAATTCCTGTTAAATATTTTTAAAATTCAATCTATTGATATGGTAATTAACTCGTTTTATATAAACTGCATTCCAGGTATAATATATTTGGAATATTCCATAATCAATTTGTTATTTGTCCTGCCATAACCGATATATAGTACATTATTTCTATCCATTTTTCAACGGTTACGTAAAGTTTCGCAATCCATTCCTGATATAACTTTTGTCTGGTTAGTCGGTGGTTTTTCCATACAGGTATTATTTGGGAAAGGTGTAACCCCATTTAGTTTTATCAATACCGATTCAATTATTTAATCGTAATATAAAATTTCTTTTCCTTACCCAAATCTTTTTGGCTTTGAATAAATTATATTTTACTGACTTTTGTTTTTTTTGTTTTAATGTTATAATGAAATTTTCTGCGTTTTATTTAATCGTATAATTAAATTTCGTGGTCGTTCGGCCAGCCTCCGTCGCAACAATTTGATTTCCGTATTCCTTGCTTCGGCGGTCGAAATGCTTTTTTATTTTGTTCACGAATCGTAAAAAATTGCGAAATACTCCGTATCGCTTCAAAATCTTGTTCGTTATATTAAATAAATTTGCTTTAATCGTTCGCCGTTCAACGTCATGGGCGCTTTTCAAAAATAATTGTACAAAATCGCAATTTAATGTTCGAAATTGGAATACGAATTGGAAACGGCGGAAAATGAGTTTCCCATTTACAAACATAAAAAACATACAATTAAAAAAATCACCAAAACGGTTCGTTATAATCTCGATAATCTTAAGGAGCTGAATCGGGTGGAACGCGAAAAAGAAAAACCGCGGCGAACGGCCGAAATCCTTTTTAAAATGTTTTGAAAATCGTTTTTTCCAAATTCCAATTTCGTTTGGGGTTTTCTTGCACGATAGCTTTGTTGAAATCTTTTTATTGGACAAAATAAATATTCTTGCGTAATATTTCTAAGAAAAACTATTATTATAATAGTTGCTATTATTGTGGCTAGTATTAATCTTTTTTTAATGAATTCGTTTGGTGATATAATTTTAAATCCTAATTGGTCTTCAATATTTAGGAATAGTAAATAGATTCTTTTTAAACCGTTTTTTTTGGTTAGTCTGTTCGTAAACTGACTTCCTGGTTGTATGCGCGGAATAACTCCTAAAACTTTGTAAATAGGTAAAAACCTTCCAAATATGTTTTTGGTATTCTTAATCTTCCCATTTAACGAAACATTTTATTTTACCGTGGTTGCGTTTGTATTTTAGTACTTCATTGAAGGTGGAACTTTTTTTTGCGTCGATTGCGATTATCTTGTGCATATTGGTGCCGTACAGCGCTAATTCCAGCAATAATATATGGAACGTTAAATGGATTGTTACAGTTGCTATTAATAATGATTTGTAATTGGTTTGGCTAATATTTTGATCAATTTTGAAAAATCCGAGAGTTTCGAAGTCGAATCTGCTATTTGGTAATTATATTTTATGATTTCGTCGAATAAAATAAATGCTATCTTCTTCAAACTAATGGTCTTTTTATCCAATATTAATTATCGTATTTGGTCATTTTGCAAGGAATTTTCATTTTTGTTAGAATCTTTAGAGGAGGTTTCGTAATTGTTTTGCTTGTTTATCGGCTTGTGGGGCTATGGTCGTTACTAATTTTCCGTATATTGTGCGGTTAAGTCCGTAATTAGTATAAAATGTGTTAACAATATAGGTTGCTAACAGGGGTTTAGGCATTAGCCTAGGTGCGCCGTGGTACTAGTTGTATTGTAAAAGCCGGTAATTACAGGGCTTAAATGCACTAAATTGTTCACTAAAATGGTTCACTAATTTTGGGATTAATAAATTTAATTCATTGGTGGGGGAAACTTTCCTTTATCTCCTTTATATACTCTCCGACATCGAAATGGGGGTCCGGACCCCGCAAAGGGTTCCGGTGCCGCACACGATTTTCCGAAGAATTATTTTCTATGCGTTGTGGAAAAAACACCCTTATTTCCATAGAAACCATTTTTGGGTTCGCACTAATTTGCTAATTTGATGAAAATTTTAACCCGGTATAGGGTAATTAACACTCAAGTGCAGGGTGGGTGTTGAACCCGGTACAGGGTAAAACCCCATTCGCAAACATTTTAAATCGCAATTCCTGCAATATGTAGAATATAATAGAAAATCCGATAGCCCTAATAGCCCCATTTCGGCATTATTCATTATGGTTTATATACAAATAAAGATGGATTTATTACATGCTAAATAACGCATATAATGAACACCCCCTTTTTTTTGCTACTGCTCACATAAAGTCGGAAAAGAAAGATGTATAAAGAATACAATTTAAAAAAAAATAAATATCCCCTTTATATCCTAACCCGATTCGAACTCCCGATATAAGCCCCCTGGATAATTAAACCTGTTGTACCGACCTATAACCCCCGAAATGGACGAACCCCCGAATTGGAAAAAACCCCCAGAATTGTGACAACCCCCGGATTCGAACCCCCGATTTGCATAATATTAACCCACGGAATTGATTATTAAACCAGGTAATTAAATTGGCTATTCGTTGGTAATATTCCAAATTAGGCATATTACATGGGGTATTTCGAATGCGTAAATCGCCCAAAATACGAACTTTTTCAATTTCAATTCAATTTTGGGTATAAGGGCGGTATAAATTGCTGATTGATTAACCTGTATAGGGTTGATTCGGGTAATACGGCCGGTATTAGGCTACCAGAATTCCGATATTTGCAAATAAAGGAAATGTAATAGGTAATTAGTTAACGAATTAATTAAATACCCTAAAATTTAATAGGTAAAAACAATGTTTTTGGGGGTTTAAACCCTATAAACTTTAAAAGGATTTTGTAAATTGGAAACGTTGGGGGTTTTATTAGTTTATTAGCGGGTATTTGCTTGAATTACAGGTATTTTAAAATTATTAATCCTTTCATAATTAACACCCCTATGTAATAAAATTTTAATAACGTATATTTAATACGTTAGTGGTGCGTAAGGTTATATTGTGAACATGGCTAGCGCAGCGCTGGTTATATTAGCTACCCTGCATTGGTTTATAACGGCTAGCATGAGCTAATTTTATTAGCCACCCTGCATCGAATAAATAAATAAATAACAAATAAAACGTATACGCGTTCATACACACAAAGCTTTATATATTACGTTTTTGTTCATAGTTTCAACAACAAAACAAATACGTCATATTTAATCTAGCTTAGTGGTATAATGCACGTACCATAATCTATATCATATATACGTTGAAGTGCGTGGGTTCGAATCCCGTTGTGGTCGCAGATTTTCTGTGCATGCATAAGCACAATGGGCCGTTAGGCTCAATAGGTCGCCAGGTCAGTCACATGAATAAAGCCAATTCATGTGATGTAACCCCGCATTCCGGACATCCGGATCGAAGATCTGCACTTACGGATTCTTATATGTAATTCACAACTTAGCTTTAAATTCATCACCTTCATACCTTCATCGATTTAACCATTTAACGAATCGATTGTGCAACAACAATATATTATCTCTATTACCCGCTAGCAGACGGTTATCTGCCATTTCAATGCTCCATTAACCTTATACGTGATCCACTTTTCCCCGCGTTCAAAATTAAGCTTATTCTATCTCGTAACCTCCTCACATATATACGTTAATCGTAAAACTTGTATTATTTCCAAATATTGCAATAAAGCTTTTTATATATAATCCAAATTTTATAAATAGGTTTTTAAACCATTGTATTTCACGCAGGGTTTCCGTTAAGGTATCAAATTCAGTTTTTGGAGTTTTTAAAACTATAATATTAACCTTTTTGCATTTCCACGTTATATGGCCCCCAAATAGGGTATACAAATATCCGTAAATGGATTTTGAATTTTCCTCAGCCCCCGTAAAATCGCTATTATTAAAGCCCAATAATTTAAGGCCTTTAAAGCCCCTTATTAAAAAATTGGGTGGTAATTCGGCTTTAAATACTTTATTTCCGTAGGAAATAAATAAGGATTTAATACCCGCTAAATAACGTAATATGTTTTTAACTGCCGTTAAATGGATCATAATAACTTTTATTAAAAAACGTAAAATCTATTAAACCGCAAAACCGATATCCGGGCGCGTTAATGATATTAAATATATAAGAGTGGCGATAATGCGTTACAATAATTCAAATTTTAGCGCATTTACGGGTTTACCGCCGCTATATTTTAGCATACCCGGTTATAAAGGAACAAATATAAGTTTGCAATTAGTTAATCCTAACGTTGCTAGTATTTCTTTTATATATCAACTTTAATGGAGCTAAAATAGGCGTTTAAACTTATGTTTTATAATTTAAGCGCCTAAAAAATAGGTTGCAGGGCCCCTATTTTCCAACGCGTATACTTTATTAAAGCGGGCTTTTAAATCCTATATATACTGCAATTTAGGACCTATTAGCAGGTAGTCGTTTACAAAGGTAACTATAAAATGTTTGGATTTAACGTTATAAAAAACAACGGGATTAGAGATTAATGGTTTGAAACCTTTTTTAAAAGATAGGGTTTTGAATTTGTTTTACCATTTTTTTAAGCCCTGTTTCAAACCGTATAACGCTTTTTCCAATTGTATAACCTGCAATTTTTTCGGATTGTAACCCATTTCCACAAAAGCTTTAGCGGTAATTAGGTTATAAATTTTAACTTATTGGTTAAAACCGTTTAAAATCTGCAAATACATATTTACGTCGGTAAGGTCACTATTTAAAAACGCACCGGTAAAATCGATTTGTTTTGTTTCCCAATTTTGTGCATTAGCTATAGCTAAAAATATACGCCAGGTAAGTGGTATACTAATGTTAGCAAAAATTTCGATATAATTTAGGCCTTCGACCTGTAAAAAACCCCTAATAATAAACCTAATTTTATATTTTGTAGGTTTATTATTTTCATTTTCTCTTAATTTAAATACCGGCCGGGTAGAAACGAGTTTACGGCCTATAGGCGATTTAATTTTATGGATAAAACGGAAGGCTTTTGCAATTACGATCTGGTCGAATTCAAACGCTAAAACAACTAATTATTTAGCATTTTTAGGGCTATTTTAGGCCTGTTAGTAACTATTTGGTTTACCGTCTTAAATGGGCTTTTTCTGTATTGTTTTTAGCTTGAAAACAAAGGTAATGTACGTAATTTATATCCATTGGACTTGGGTTTTCGAATTGCGAATTTAACTCCATATTTTCTATTTAAGGTGCTGAAAACACCGGAACTTCCGTTGTTTTAAATACTGGATTAGGTACCGCTACCGTTATAGGTTTTGGGAGGCGAATAATAGGTTATATAAGCCTAGCGGGCATTATATTTTCAGGGTTTAAATGCCCTGTAACGGGTGGTAATTGCCCTGTAACAAATGCTAAATGCCCTGTGTTTTCAGGGTTTTTTAGGGGATAATTATCCGCTGGAACGCTGTCAATTTCGTTTTCAGGTTTAAAATTAAAATCCCCCTTTGAATCTGTATTTTCCCCTTTTAAAATTTGTAGCGTTCCCCTTGGAATAACCAAATTATAAACGGCTATACCCTTTACATTTTTTAAAGTAAAGGTTTTGTATACGTCCCGTTTAACGGGTGCGTAAACCAACGTTGTAGAATTTGATAAATGGGCTAAAGGTTCTACCGTTTCGGTGCGGGGAGCCAATTTATTAAATTTTTGGCCTTTTTCCAACGGTATAATAACCTGCTATACAGTACCAACAACCCGAAAATACCTTGAATTGGGTTTATACGGTAATCCGAAATGGAATTCGGAATAAAATTCCTCGTAAGGTGTTAAATCTTTATTTTTTACCGCTGTACGGTTAACTATATTAACCACGGTAAGCAGTAAATAATATTATAAATATAATGGTAAACCCGCCGTTATAAAAGTAAACCGAAATTTATCCAAAATTACTTTAACGGACCGTTCCGTTAGTCCGTTTTGGCCGTGGTTAGAGGGATTCGAAACGCTGAACATGACATTTTTGCTTATAAACCAATTCTAAAGGTTTATATTCACCTCGTGCCCCCTATTGAAATAAAAGTTTAGGGAATGACGCCCGTACGTAGTTTTCAAAAATTTTAAAAAAGCCTTTAATAACCATTAAAACCATAGGTCCGGTTTAGTTTTTTAGTAGGATTAACCACCGAAAACGTGATTTTCGGTACACTAATAACAAAAATACGGGTTTTTTATTGTAAGGATTTAGTTTAAAGCTCAATGTATCACCTTTCATAAAATCGAAAATACTAGGGGGTGTAAAGAATGTGATTTTATTTATACGCTTAATAAAAATGGTTTCAACGCAGACAATATAGGTAATTGCCCTAGTCTTGTCAAAATTACGTAAATCTTTTGTAATTTTAACGGTTTTATTTGGTACTTGTTAATTATATGCGTTATTTAGCATATAATGGGTCCACTTCTATTTGTATAGAAGCCACAATAGATAGTGCCGAAGTGGGGCTATTGGGGCTGTCGGATTTTCTGTTATATTTTGTGTATATGGTGCAGGAATTGCGATTCAAAGTCAGCGAATGGGGTTTTACCCTGTACCGGGTCCTATGCCCACCCTGCACTTACGAGTCAGCTACCCTGTATTTGGTTGAAATTTTCACCAAATTAGCGAATTAGTGCGAACCCAGAGATGGTTTGTATGGAAATAAGGGTGTTTTTTGAACAACGCATACAAAATAATTTTTCGGGAAATCGTGTGCGGCACCGCAACGCTTTCTGGCGTGCGGACCCCCATTTCGATATCGGAAAATATATAAGGGAAACAAAACAAAATCTCCCCCACCAATAAATCAAATTTATTAATCCAATAATTAGTAAATAATATAATATATTTAAACCCTGTAATTACAGGTTTTTACAACGCAATTAACACCACGCCGCACTTAAACTAATACCTAACCCCCTGTTAGCAACCCATATTGTTAACTATTTATAAGCCCGGAAAGGTTTTAGATTGTGCATTAAAATGCATTTTGCATCGCTGGAAAACCTAAAATTTAGGTTTTATTTTGGTTATTGTCGCATTTTTACAGCACGTATATTGACGAAAATATTGCTGTTTTTGTGCGAAATTGTTGGTTTTGGGCGCTAATTCAGCACCCAACCCCCTGTAATTACAATGGGGATCGCTAAAAATTAGCGTTCGACTCAGGCCTTTTCAAATACTGCAGCGATCGCTTGCATTGCAAATCCAAAATTTTTGGTATGGTTTTTGTGGATCGTGCACGCCATTGTAATTAGTTCAAATTTTCAATAGGGTTCACGCTAACGAGTTAGGGCCAAAAACCCCTGTATTCGTTCGCTAATAACCCATAAACCCATTAAATCCTAGTGCGTTTAATGGGGTTTACAATAGCCTATGAACCCATTAGCGGAATTACGTTAATGGTTAATTTACCCTGCACGATACCCTGCGGTTCACCCTGCACGATACCCTGCGGTTCACCCTGCACGATACCCTGCAACTTACCCTACACGATACCCTGCAGTTTACCCTGCACCCATTTAACGAATTAAACTCGTTATGTGCACCTGGATTGGTATAAATACCAGGGCACCAAATATTTGTGGATTTCAGGGATTCCAACCCTGTATTTTAGTTGATTTTAACCACCGAAAATAGCAATAAACCCTGTAATTGGCAATTACAGGCCTATACCCATTAAAAAGATAACGGTATAGCAAATCCTAAATTAAAATAGGGTATTCACCCTTAGGCAATTGAGTAAGTTAATTATAACTATAAATTAACGAATTGCAACTATAATTCAGGTTACCTTATAATGGAAAACAGCCTTATATCGGGCCTTCCAGGCCCAATTCCAACAAAAATGGGGCCTAAACCCAGCCCAAACGAAATTTTAACCGCAAAATTACAGGCCCAAAACCTGCAATTAAAAGCGTTAATTACGCGAATGGATTAATTTTAAAGGATAATTTAACAGTTAACTGCCCTATTAACCCTAAAAAGTGGAAATTACACTCATTTTAATAGTAATTCGGAAAACAAACCCATTACCACACCCTTTAATCCACCTAATAATTTAATTTTAGGTGACGGGATAGGTAAAAAATTATCGAAACGGGTATTTTCCTTCCCCGAAAATTGTAAATTAATAAGGGCTAACAACAACGATTTGTGGAAATAGACGTTAATAGTACAATAAAAGGCTATAAAAGCAGCGAATTTTATTTCCAACCCTGAAATTGGCTATACCCTACCGGAACACGAGCAATTAATCCTATTATTATTTATAAAAAACAGCTTAACCAAAAAACTTTCAAAATCCATTGCATGGTATTCCAGCCCCGTAACGGTTTATAAAACCCTGAAAAATAACTATTCCGTTGCACCCGAAATTAATCGAAATTCATTATATCGGGAATTCCACGCCTTAAATTTTTCGAAATTTAAAAAAACAACACCTGAATTTAACAGCCGTTTTAACTTACTGGTAGCTGAGTTAGCGAATACCAACGTGCAAATTAACCCCGTAAACGTACGAAATTAATACCTACGGGCCCTGGAAGGGATATTCCCTACCTGGACCGAACGCCAACGCAATACCGAACGGGCCTTGCAAGCAATAGGCCAAAATTCGGAAAAATTAAATTTGCAATACCTTATAGCGGACCTTATATCCGAAAATTCGATTTCAGGCTTTACAACGGCTAAGGCCGTTAATTATAGGTTTAAAGGCAAAAAAACGGGTTAAAAAACGCTAAAAAAACGTTTAAATGGAAAATAATGGGCAGGAAAACACCCTTAAACTACGAAAAAAAAGTAAAAACTTTAATTCGGATTATGCTTTTGCAAAAAATACTAAATCGTCCTCCAGCGAATTAAACGTTGGAGCGTCCATACTTTTTATAAGTTTCGAATTATTTACGGGCTCGTTTCCAGGTAACGTTAACGAAGGCGTAACGTATAACGCTTTAAAATAGGAGGTTAATTCCGCTATTAGCGGAATTATAAAATTACGTTCGGATTCGGATTCGGAAACCGATACCGGTAAAATGCTAAAACTATAGGTTTTAACAGCTAATTTTATGGTTAAAACGAAACCTGGACGCGGCGTAAAAGGGACCCCTAAATTATGGAAACTAAGTCACCTTATCCTATATAATATAAATAATACGCACTATATTTTTGCAAATAAACAATTTTTTACCGATTATACCCCCGGTTTTACAAGCGAAATCGGTACAGGAAGTGGCCCTATTAAACCTGTAAATACCGGAATTGTAAAAATCCAAGTCCGTTACGGCCAAAAAGCTGACGAATTTAAAAAGGTTACGTTAAATAACGTTTTATATATCCTTTCGTTTGGAATAAAGATCGTAAATTATTTTATATATTATAATTTAGGGGGCGTATTATTAAAAAATACCCTGTACGATAAGGATCGCAAATCGTGGTGACGTTTAAATACCGCTAAACATTCGTTTTATTTAAAGGTTAAAAGGTGCGATATCCTTATTCGAAATAACGTTATTTCGAATTACGCCTATGTAATAGGTAAATATAGCACCGTCTCTAGCATGGTTTTATAGGGGGTTATAAAAGGTTACGCAGCCCCGTTGGAAATAAGATTAAATAATATAAATCCTGAAGGGGATTATAGAATTTACACCGATTCGGAACCGGAAGAAAATACGGTAACGAAGAAGCTAAATCCCGAACAAAATACGGAAATAGCCGTAAATTCACCTGTAACGGAGAAATTTAGCGGTAAAAGCCCTGAAAATCCACGTAAAATTGGGCCCCGTAGGCCCGGCACACCGTTAAATGACCCTTTTATGCAACCTAATACAAAAGGGACTATTTCCGAAAAAAAGGGGTTTCCCACAAAAGAAATCCGTTGTTAAAACCTCTTTTATTATCGGATTTAGAGCAGGCCCCTGTAAACTACCTTTTTTTAGGCCTAAAACGGACTACAGACGGTTGGTTAACCCCTGAAGGAAACGGAATTACAGGTTATTATAACGAAACCCAGGCCCAAAAAACCCTATTATGGTACAGGCGTTTGGGGTATATAGGGTTATTACTGCTAAAAAAGACCGTTAAAATTACAAAGGGTTTACCTAATTTCGACAAAATTAGGGCAATTACCTGTATTGCTTGTATTAAAGCTATTTCTGTTAGGCGTACAAATAAGGTCGCACTTTTTACACCTTTTAATATTTTCGATTTTATAAAAGGTAATACAGTAACCTTTAAACCTAATTTTTACAACCAAAAGCCCGTATTTTTGTTATTAGTGGACCAAAAATCACGTTTTCGGTGGTTTATCCCATTAAAAAATGAAGCCGGACCTACGGTTTTAATGGCTATTAAAGGTTTTTTTAAGGTTTTAAAAGCTACGTACGGGCGCTATCCCCTAAATTCTCATTTCGATAGGGGGTACGAAGTTAATACAAACTTTAAAAATTGGTTTACAAACAAAAGTGTTAATTTTAGCATTTCGAATTCTTATAACCACGGCCAAAACGGATTAACGGAACGGTCCGTTAGGGTTAATTTGGATAAGTTTCGATTTACCACTATAACGGCGGGTTTACTATTATATTTATAACGTTGTTTAACGCCTGCCGTGGTTAATTTAATTAACCGTATAGCGGTAATTAATAGGGATTTAACAATTTACGAGGAATTTTATTCCGAATTCCAACCTGGATTACCGTATAAACCCTATTTAGGGTATTTTCGGGTTATTGATTTTGTATGCCAGGTTATTATACCGTTGGAAAAACGCCAAAAATCTAATAAATTGGTTCCCCGCACCGAAACGGTGAAATTTTTAGCCCATTTATCAAATTTTACAGCGCTGGTTTACGCACCCGTTAAATGGGCCGTATATAAAACCTTTACCGTCAAAATTATAGAGGGTATAACCGTTGAAACTTTGGTTATTCCGGGGGAAACGCTATAGATTTTAAAGGGGAAAAATACAAATTTGAAGGGGGATTTTAATTTTGAACCTGGAAACGAAATTAACAGCGTTCCAGCGGATAATTATCCCCTAAAAAACCCTGAAAATATAGGGTATTTACCACCGGTTTTAGGATAATTGCCACCCGTTACAGGGTATTTAAACCCTGAAAATATAGTGCCCGCCAGGCCTATATAGCCTACCGCTTGCCCCCCAAAACCTATAACGGTAGCGGTACCTAATCCAGTACCTAAAACAGCGGAAATTCCTGTATTTTTAGCATTTAAAATATAGAATATGGGGTTAAGTTCGCAGTTCGAGAACCCAGATCTAATAGATATAAATTACGTGCATTATTTTTGTTTTTAAGCCCAAAGAAATAAAGAAAAAGCCCGCTAAAAATGGTGAACTAAATAATTACCAACAGGCCTTAAATAACCCTGAAAATGTTAAATGGTTAACTGTTTTAACGTTTAAATTTGACCAAATCGTTATTGCAAAAACTTTCCGTTCTATTCCAAAAACTGAAATGCCTATAAGCCGTAAACTCGTTTCTACCCGGCCGGTATTTAAATTAAAAAAGGATAAAAATAATAAGCTTATAAAATACAAAGCTAGGTTTGTTGTTAAGGGTTTTTTACAGGTCGAAGGCCTAAATTAGATCGAAACTTTTGCTAACACTAGTATACCACCTATCTGGCGTATATTAGTAGCTATAGCTAATGCACAAAATTGGGAAATAAAATAAATCGATTTTATCGGTGCGTTTTCAACTAGTAACCTTACCGACGTAAATATATATTTGCAAATTCCAAACGGTTTTAACGAATGGGCAAGAAATTGTAACTTTACCACCGCTAAACTTTAGTGGAAATGGGTTATAACCCGAAACAATTACAGGTTATACAATTGGAAAAGGCGTTATATAGTTTGAAACAGGGTCCAAAAAAATGGTAAAACAAACTTAAAACCCTATTTTTAAAAAGGTTTTAAGCCATTAATTTCTAATCCCGTTGTTTTTTATAACGTTAAATCCAAACATTTTATCGTTACTTTTGTAAACGATTACCTGCTAATAGGTTTTTAATTGCAATATATTTAGGATTGAAAAGCCCGTTTTAATGAAGTATAGGCGTTGGAAAACAGGGGCCTTGCAACCTATTTTTTAAGCGTTTAAATTATAAGGGATAAGCCTAAACGTTTATTTTAGTTCCATTAAAATTAATAAATAGAGGAAACATTAGCAACGTTCGGATTAGCTAATTGCAAATTTATATTTGTTCCCTTATAACCAGGTGTGCTGAAATATAGCGGGGGTAAGCCCGTAAATGCGTTGGAAATTAAATTATTATAGCGTATTATCGGTACTTTTATATAATGAATGCTATTAACGCGCCCGGACATCGGTTTTACGGTTTAATAGTTTTTATTTTTTTAATGAAAACCATTATAATCCATTTAACGGCAGTTAAAAACCTATTAGGTTATTTAGCGGGTATTAAATTTTTATTTATTTGTTACGGAAATAAAGTATTTAAAACCGAATTACCACCCAATTTATTAATAGGGGGTTTTAAAAACCTCAAATTACTGGGTTTTAGTAATAGCGATTTTGCCGGGGCTAGGGAAGATTCAAAATCCATTTACGGATATTTGTATACCTTATTTGGGGGCCCTATAACGTGGAAGTGCAAAAAAGCTGGTATTAAAGCTTTAAGCACTCCAAAAGCCAAAACCGATGCCTTAGCGGAAGCCCTGCGTATAGCACAGTGGTTTAAAAGCTTATTTATAAACATTGGACTACCGATAAAAGGCCTTATTGCAATATTTGGAAATAATACAGGTTTTATAATTAACGCACATAACCCTACGTACTATTAACGTATTAAATATACGTTATTAAAATTTCATTACGTACGGGAATTAATTATAAAAGGATTAGTGACTTTAAAGTACCTGGAATCCAAGCAAATGCCCGCTAATAGCTTAACAAAACCCCTAACGCTTCCAATTTATAAGGTCTTTTTAAAATTTATAGGGTTTACACCCCTAAAAACTTAGTTTTTACCTATTAAATTTTAGGCTATTTAATTGGTTCGTTAGTTAATTACCCATTACATTTCCTTTGTTTTAAAATATTGGATTTTTGTTAGCCCAATACCGGGCGTATTACCCGAATCTACCCTGCACAGGTTAATTAATAAGCAATTTATACCGCCCTTATACCAGAAGTTGAATCAGAATTAAAAAAACTCGTGTTTTGGGCGATTTACGCATTCGAAATGCCCTATATAATATGCTTAATTTGACTATTACCAACGAACAGTCAGATTAATTACCTGGTTTAATAGTTAATTCCGTGGGTTCATATTATGCAAATCGGGGGTTCGAATCCGGGGGTTGTCACAATTCTGGGGGTTTTTTCCAATTCGGGGGTTCGTCCATTTCGGAGGTTACAGGTCGGTACAAAGGGTTTAATTATCCAGGGGGTTTATATCGGGAGTTCGAATCGGGTTGAGACACAAGGGGGATCTTTTTTTTGGGTTTTATTTCTTATATATTTGTCTTTTCCGACTTTATGTAAGTAATAGCAAAAAAGAAGGGGTGTTAATTATATGCGTTATTTGGCATTAATAGGTCCATTTTTATTTGTATATAAACCATAAGAGATAGTGCCGAAGTGGGGCTATTGGGGCTGTCGGATTTTCTATTATATTTTATGTATATGGTGCAGGAGTTGCGATTCAAAATCAGCGAATGGGGTTTTACCCTGTACCGGGTCTTATACCCACCCTGCATTTACGAGTCAGCTTCCCTGTATTTGGTTGAAGTTTTTACCAAATTAGCGAATTAGTGCGAACCCAAAGATGGTTTATATGGAAATAAGGGTGTTTTTTTAACAACGTATACAAAATAATTTTTCGGAAAATCGTGTGCGGCACCGGAACGTTTTCTGGCGTGCGGACCCCCATTTTGATGTCGGAGAGTATATAAGGGAAACAAAGCAAAGTCTCCCCCACCAATAAATCAAATCTATTAATCCAAATATTAGTAAACAATATAATGCATTAAAACCCTGTAATTACAGGCTTTAACAGCGCAACTAGCACCACGCCGCACTTAGGTTAATGCCTAACCCCCTGTTAGCAACCCATATTTCTAACAGTACTAATAACCGTATATGCCCCAAACGCCTGTGCTATAACAGGGTTTTTTGGGCCTGGATTTCGTGACAATTACCTATAATTCCGTCTCCTTTAGGGGTTAACTAACCGTCCGTAATTCGTTTCAGCCCTAAAAGGAGGTAATTTACAGGGGCTAGTCTTAAATCCGATAATAAAAAAGGTTTTAACAACGGGTTTTTTGTATGGGAAACCCCCTTTTTTCGGAAATAGTCCCTTTTATATTAGGTTGCATAAAAGGGTTACCTAACGGTGTGCCGGGTTTACGGGGCTCAATTTTAGGTGGATTTTCAGGGTTTTTACCGCCAAGTTTTTGCGTTGTAGGTGAATTTACGGCTATTTCCGTATTTTGTTCGGGATTTAGTTTTTCCGTTACCGTATTTTCTTCCGGTTTCGAATCGGTGTAAATTGTATAATCCTCGTGATTTTCGGGGTTTATATTATTTAATTTTATTTCCAACGGGGCTGCGTAACCCTTTTTAATCCCCTGTAAAGCCATGTTAAAAGCGGTGCTATATTCTCCTATTATACAGGCGTAATTCGAAATAACGTTATGTCGAATAAGGATATCGCACCCTTTAACCTTTAAATAAAACGAATGTTTAACGGTATTTAAACGTCCCTACGCCTTGCGTTCCTTATCGTATAAAAAATTCTTCAAATATTACGCCCCTTATATTATAGTGTATAAAGCTATTAACGATATTTATTCCAAACGAAGGGATATATAAAACGTTATTTAACGTAATTTTTTTAAATTTATTAGCTTTTTGGCCGTAACGGATTTGTATTTTTACAATTCCGGTATTTACAGGTTTAATAGGGCCACATCCTGTACCGATTTCGCTTGTAAAACCGGGGGTATAATCGGTAAAAATTGTTTATTTGCAAAAATATAGTGCGTATTATTTGTATTATATAGGATAGGGTAACCTAGTTTCCATAGTTTAAAGGTCCTTTTTACGCCGCGTCCAGGTTTCGTTTTAACCATAAAATTAGCTGTTAAAACCTATAGTTTTAGCATTTTACCTGTATCGGTTTCCGAATCCGAATCCGAACGTAATTTTATAATTCCGCTAATAGCGGAATTAACCTCCTATTCTAAAGCGTTATACGTTACGCCTTCGTTAACGTTACCTGGAAACGAGCCCGTAAATAATTCGAAACTTATAAAAAGTATGGACGCTCCAACGGTTAATTCGCTGGAGGACGATTTAGTATTTTTTGCAAAAGCATAATCCGAATTAAAGTTTTTATTTTTTTTCGTAGTTTAAGGGTGTTTTCCTGCCTATTATTTTCCTTTTAAACGTTTTTTTAGCATTTCTTTTACCCGTTTTTTTGCCTTTAAACCTCAAATTAACGGCCTTAGCCGTTGTAAAACCTGAAATCGAATTTTCGGATATAAGGTCCGCTATAAGGTATTGCAAATTTAATTTTTCCGAATTTTAGCCTATTACCTGCAAAGCCCGTTGGGTACTCCGTTGGCGTTCGGTCCAGGTAGGGAATATCCCTTTTAGGGCCCCTTAATGTTAATTTCGTACGTTTACGGGGTTAATTTGCACGTTGGTATTTGCTAATTTAGCTATCAGTAAACTGAAACGGTTGTTTAATTCAGGTATTAATCCTTTAAATTTCGAAAACTTTAAAACGTGGAATTCCCAATATAAGGAATTCCGACTAATTTCGGGTGCAACGTGTGAACATGGCTAGCGCAGGGCTAATTATATTAGCTACCCTGCATTTTTTTATAACGGCTAGCACGGGCTAATTTTATTAGTCACCCTGCATCGAATAAATAAATAAATAACAAATAAAACGTATACGCGTTCATACACACAAAGCTTTATATATTAAGTCTTTGTTCATAGTTTCAACAACAAAACAAATACGTCATATTTAATCTAGCTTAGTGGTATAATGCACGTACCATAATATATATCATATATACGTTGAAGTGCGTGGGTTCGAATCCCGTTGTGGTCGCAGATTTTCTGTGCATACATAAGCACAATAGGCCGTTAGGCTCAGTGGGCCGTTAGGCTCAATAGGTCGGCAGGTTAGTTACACAAATAAGGCCAAATCATGTGACGTGACCCCGCATTCCGGACATCCGGATCGAAGATCTGCACTTACGGATTCGAATACGTAATTCACAACTTAGCTTTAAATTCATCACCTTCATACCTTCATCGATTTAACCATTTAACGAATTGATTGTGCAACAACAATATATTATTTCTATTACCCGTTAGCAGACGGTTATCTGCCATTTCAACGTTCCATCAGCCTTATACGTGATCCACCTTTCCCCGCGTTCAAAATTAAGCTTATTCTATCTCGTAACCTCCTTACAAGGCCAGGTAGCTAATTTAGCTATTCGTTGGTAATAGTCCAAATTAAGCATATTATATAGGGTATTTCGAATACGTAAATCGCCCAAAACACGAGCTTTTTCAATTTTAATCCAATTTCTGGTATGAAGTCGGTATAAATTATTTATTAATCAACCTGTACAGGGTAGATTCGGCTTATACGGCCGGTATTGGGCTAACAAAAATCCAATATTTGCAAATAAAGGAAATGTAATGGGTAATTAGCTAACGAATTAATTAAATACCCACAATTCAGTAAATATAAGCTAAGTTTTTAGGGGTTTAAATTTTATAAATCTTCAAAAAACCTTGTAAATTGGAAGCGTTAGGGGTTTTATTAGGCCATTAACGGGCATTTGCTTGGGTTCCAGGTATTTGAGGGTTATTAATCCTTTTATAATTAACTCCCGTACGTAATGAAATTTTAATAACGTATATTTAATACGTTAGTGGTGCGTAGGGTTATATACGTTAATTATAAAACCTGTATTATTTCCAAATATTGCAATAGGGCCTTTTATAAGTAATAAATTTTTTATAAATAGGTTCTTAAACCATTATGCTTTACGCAGGGCTTCCGCTAAAGCATCGGTTTCGGTTTTTGGAGTGCTTAAAACTATAATACTAGCCTCTTTGCATTTCCACGTTATAAGGCCCCCAGATAAGGTATACAAATATCCGTAAATGGATTTTGAATTTTCCCTAGCCCCTGCAAAATTGCTATTACTAAAACCCAGTAATTTTAGGCCTTTAAAACCCCCGATTAATAAATTGGGTGGTAATTCGGCTTTAAATACTTTATTTCCGTAACAAAAAATAAAAAATTTAATACCCGCTAAATAAGGTAATAAGTTTTTAACTGCCGTTAGATAGATTATAATAGTATTTGTTAAAAAACGTAAAAGCCATTAAACAGCAAAACCGATATCTGGGCGCGTTAATAGCATTAAATACTTGAAGGTACCGATAATACGCTGTAATAATTTGATTTCCAACGCATTTACGGGTTTACCCCCGCTATATTTTAACATACCCGGTTATAAGGGAATAAAGATAAATTTGTAATTAATTAATCCGAACGTTGCTAATGCTTTTTTTATATAACAGTTTTGATGGAGCTAAAATAGGCGCTTAGGCCTATCCTTTATAATTTAAACGTTTAAAAGATAGGTTGCAGGGCCCCTGTTTTCCAACGCGTATACTTTATTAAAACGGGCTTTTAAATCCTAAATATATTGCAATTAAAAACCTATTAACAGGCAGTCGTTTAAAAAGGTAACGATAAAATGTTTGGCTTTAACGTAATAAAAAACAGCGGGATTAGGAATTAAGGTTTAAAACCTTTTTTAAAAAATAGGGGGTTGAGTTTGTTTTACCATTTTCTTGGACCCTGGTTTAAACTATATAACGCTTTTTCCAATTGTAAAACCTGCAATTTTTTCGGGTTATAACCCATTTCCACTAAAATCTTAGCGGCTGTATGGTTACAGTTTTTTGCCCATTCGCTAAAACGGTTTGAAATTTGCAAATATATATTTACGTCGGTAAAGTCACTAGTTGAAAACGCACCGATAAAATCGATTTGTTTTATTTCCCAATTTTGTGCATTAGCTATAGCTAATAATATACGCCAGGTAAGTGGTATATTAGTGTTAGTAAAAGTTTTGATATAATTTAGGCTTTCGACCTGTAAAAAACCCCTAACAATAAGACTAATTTTATATTTTATAGGTTTATTATTTTTGTTCTTTTTTAATTTAAATACCGGCCGGGTAGAAACTAATTTACGGTTTGTAGGTATTTTAATTTTAGGGATAAAACGGAAGGTTTTTGCAATAACGATCAGGTCGAATTCAAACGTTAAAAAAATTAACTATTAAGCATTTTCAGGGTTATTTAAGGCCTGTTGGTAATTATTTGGTTCACCGTTTTTAATGGGCTTTTTCTTGATTTTCTTTTGGGCTTGAAAGCAAAGATAATGCACGTAATTTATATCCATTAGATTTGGGTTTTCGAATTGCGAATTGAATTCCATATTTTGTATTTTAGGTGCTGAAAACACCGGAATTTCCGTTGTTTTAGGTACTGGATTAGGTACCGCTACCGTTATAGGTTTTGGGGGGCGAACAGTAGGTTATATAAGCCTGGTAGGCATTATATTTTCAGGGTTTTAATGCCTTGTAACAGGTGGTAAATGCCCTATATTTTCAGGGTTTTTTAGGGGATAATTATCCGCTGGAACGCTGTTGATTTCGTTTTTAAATTTAAAATTAAAATCCCCTTTTAAATTTGTATCTTCCCCCTTCAAAATCTATAGCGTTTCCCCTGGAATAACTAAATTTTCAACTGTTATACCCTCTATTATTTTAACGATAAAGGCTTTATATACGGCCCGTTTAACGGGTGCGTAAACCAACGCTGTAAAATTTGATAAATGGGTTAAAAGTTCCACCGTTTCGGTGCGGGGAACCAATTTATTAAATTTTTGGCGTTTTTCCAACGGTATAATAGCCTGGTATATAATACCAATAACCCGAAAATGCCCTAAATTGGGTTTGTGCGGTAATCCAGGTTAGAATTCGGAATAGAATTCCTCGTAAGGTGTCAAATCCCTGTTAGTTACCGCTATACGGTTAATTAAATTAATTACGGCAATAATAAATAATACAATAAATATAATGGTAAACCCGCCGCTATAATAGTAAACCGAAATTTATTTAAAATAATTTGAACGGATCGTTCCGTTAATCCGTTTTGGCCGTGGTTATAGGGATTTAAAATGCTAATATTAATATTTTTGTTTATAAACCAATTTTAAAAATTTATATTCAACTCGTGCCCCCCATCGAAATGAAAATTTAGGGGGTAACGCCCGTATGTAGCTTTTCAAACCCTAAAAAAGCCTTTAATAACCATTAAAACCGTAGGTCCGGTTTTATTTTTTAATTGGATCGACCACTGAAAACGTGATTTTCGGTCCATTAATAACAAAAATACGGGCTTTTTACTGTGAAAATTTGGTTTAAAGGTCATTATATTACCTTTTATATAATCGAAAATATTAGGGGGTGTAAGGAGTACGAATTTATTTGTACGCCTAATAAAAATGGTTTCAACGCAAGCAATACAGGTAACTGCCCTAATTTTGTCGAAATTAGGTAAATCTTTTGTAATTTTAGCGGTTCTTTTTAGCAATAATAACCCTATATGCCCCAAACGCCTGTGCCATAACAGGGTTTTTTGGGCCTGGATTTCGTTATAATTACCTGTAATTCCGTTTCCTTTAAGGGTTAACCAGCCGTCCGTGATTCGTTTCCACCCTAAAAGGGAGGTAATTTATAAGGGTTTGTTTTAAATCCGATAATAAAGGAGGTTTTAAGTACGGATTTCTTATATGGGAAACCCCTTTTTTCGAAAATAATCCCTTTTATATTAGGCTGCATAAAAGGGTTACCTAACGGTGTGCCGGGCCTACGGGGCCCAATTTTACGTGGATTTTCAGCGTTTTTACCACCAAGTTTTTGCGTTGCAGGTGAAAATACGGCTATTTCCGTATTTTGTTCGGGATTTAGTTTTTCCGTTACCGTATTTTCTTCCGGTTTCGAATCGGTGTAAATTGTATAATCCTCGTGATTTTCGGGGTTTATATTATTTAATTTTATTTCCAACGGGGCTGCGTAACCCTTTTTAATCCCCTGTAAAGCCATGTTAAAAGCGGTGCTATATTCTCCTATTATACAGGCGTAATTCGAAATAACGTTATGTCGAATAAGGATATCGCACCCTTTAACCTTTAAATAAAACGAATGTTTAACGGTATTTAAACGTCCCCACGCCTTGCAATCCCTATCGTATAAGGTATTTTTAATAATACGCCCCCTATATTATAATATATTAGGCCATTAACGATATTTGTTCCAAACGAAGGGATATATAAAACGTTATTTAACGTAACCTTTTCAAATTCGTCAATTTTTTGGCCGTAACGGACCTGTATTTTCACAGTTTTGGTGCCTATAGGCCTAACAGGGCCACCTCCTGTACAAATACGGGGTGCAAAACCGGGGGTATAATCGGTAAAAAATTGCTTATTTGCAAAAAGATGGTACGTATTACCTATATCGTACAGAATAGGGTAATTTAATTTCCAAGGTTTAGGGGTCCTTTTTACGCCGCGTCCAGGTTTCGTTTTAAACCTAAAACTAGCTGCTAAAACCTGTGGTTTTAACGTTTTACCGGTATCGGTTTTCGAATCCAAATCCGAACGTAATTTTATAATTCCGCTAATAGCGGAATTAACCTCCTATTCCAGGGCGTTATACGCTGCGCCTTCGTTAACGTCACCTGGAATCGAACCCGTAAGTAATTCAAAGTCCATAAAAACTATAGACGTTCCAGCGGTTAATTCGCTGGAGTTGGAGGATTTAATATTTTTTGCAGAAGCAGAATCCGAATTAGAGTTTTTACTTTTTTTCCGTGATTTAAAGGTGGTTTCCTGCCCATTATTTTCCTTTTTAGCGCCTTTTTTAGCGTTTTTTTACCCGTTTTCCTTTGCTTTCAAACCTATTACTAGCGGCCTTAGCCGTTGTAAAGCCCGAAATCGAATTTTCGGATATAAGGTCCGCCATAACGTATTGCAAATTTACCTTTTCCGAATTTTGGCCTATTGCTTGCAGGGCCCGTTGGGTATTACGTTGGCGCTCGGTCCAAATAAAGAGTATCCCCTCCAGGGCCCGTAGGTACTGACTTCGTACGTTTACGGGGTTAATTTGCACGTTGGTCTTCGCTAATTTAATTACCAGCAAATTAAAACGGCTGTTAAATCCAGGTATTAATCCTTTAAATTTCGAAAAATTCAAAGCGTGGAATTCCCGAAATAATGAATTTCGACTAATTTCGGGTGCAACTAGACACTTATTTTCCAGGGTTTTATAAGCCGTTACGGGGCTGGAATACCATGCAATAAATTCTAAAAGTTTTTTGGTTAAACTATTTTCTATAAACAATAATAGGATTAATTGCTCGTATTCCGGTAGCGTATAGCCAATTTTAGGGTTGCAAATAAATTCCTCCGCTTTTATAGCCCTAAATTATACTATTAACGCCTATTTCCACAAATCGTAATTGTTAACCCTTATTAATTTACAATTTTCGGGGAAAAGAAATACCCGTTTCGATAGGTTTTTACCTATCCCGTTACCTGAAATTAGGTTACCGGGTGGATCAGGGGGTGCGGTAGCGGGTTTGCTTTCCGAATTACTATTCAAATTAGTGGAATTACCGCTTTTCAGGGTTAATAAGGCAGTTAACTGTTAAATTATCCTTTAAAATGAATTTATTTGCGTAATTAACGCTTTTAATTGCAGGTTTTGGGCCTGTAATTTAGCGGTTAAAGCTTCGTTTAAACTGGGTTCAAGCCTTTTATTTGCTGGAATTGGGCCTGGAAGGCCCGATATAGGGTTGTTTTTCATTATAAAATAATTTAAATTATAATTACAATTCGCTAATTTATAACTATAATTAATTAACCTAATTATTTAAGGGTAAATACCCTATTTTATTTAGGATTTGGTATACCGTTTGCCTTTTAACGGGTTTAGGCCTGTAATTGCCAATTACAGGGTTTATTGCTATTTTCATTGGTTAAAATCCATTAAAATACAGGGTTGGAATCCCTGAAATCCGCAATTAATGGGTGCCCTGGTATTTATACCAATCCAGGTGCACGTAACGAATTTAATTCGTTAAATGGGTGCAGGGTAAATTGCAGGGTATCGTGCAAGGTAAATTAACCATTAACGTAAATCCGCTAATGGGTTTGTAGGTTATTGTAAACCCTATTCAACGCATTAGGATTTAATGGGTTTATAAGCTATTATAAACCTTATTAAACGTATTAAAAGAATTTAATTTGCTATTAGCCAACGAATACACGGGTGTTTCCCCATAATTCGTTAGCGTAAACCCTATTAAAATTGAAATTAATTACAGTGGCGTGCACGATCCACAAAAACCATACCAAAAATTTTGGATTTGCAATGTAAGCGATCGCTGCAATACCTGAAAAGGCCTGAATCGAACGTTAATTTTTAACGATCCCCATTGTAAATACAGGGGGTAGGTGCTAAACTAGCGCCTAAAACCAACAATTTCGTATAAAAACAGTAATATTTTCGTTAATATACGTATTGTAAAAATGCGATAAAAACTAAAATAAAACCCAAACTTCAGGCTTTTTAGCGATGCAAAATGCATTTTAATGCATAAGCTAAAACCTCTCCCGGCTTATAACCTGTTAATAATATGGGTTGCTAACAGGGGTTTAAATATTAATTTAGGTGCGGCGTGGTGCTAGTTGCGTTGTAAAAACCTGTAATGACAGGGTTTAAATGCACTATATTGTTCACTAAATTTGGGATTAACAGATTTAATTCATTAATTGGGGAGATTTTGCTTTATCTCCCTTACATATTCTCCGACATCGAAATGGGGGTCCGCACCCCGCAAAAGGTTCCGGTGCCGCACACGATTTTCCGAAAAAATTATTTTATATGCGTTGTTAAAAAAACACATTTATTTCCATATAAACCATTTTTGGGTTCGCACTGATTTGCTAATTTGGTGAAAATTTTAACCCGGTATAGGGTAGCTGACTTATAAATGCAGGGTGGGTATAAAACCCGGTACAGGGTGAAACCCCACTCGCTGACTTTACATCGCAACTCCTGCAACATACAAAATATAATATAAAATCCGACAGCCCCAATAGCCCCATTCCGGCACTATCTATTGTGGCTTATAAACAAATTAAAATGGACCCATTACATGCAAAATAACGCATATAATTAACATTAATGGGGCTATTAATGGCGATTAAGAGGAATATTAAATATATCCCAATTAAACCAAAAATATTTGCATTTAACTTTTTTATATTCAAAACCGATTTTGTTATTGGTATTTAGACCCTCGATAGGTAAAATATTTTCAAAAAGGCGCAAATCTTTTATAATAACCTAAATTGCGTCCGAATTAAAAAAATAACCAATCCAGGGATAATTTTTGGTTAAAACGGAAAATTGCGCATAATATGCCAAAAAAACCGTTAGGATTTTTTCGCGGGCGTCCTCGAAAATTTCCTTTTTTGTGCGGTTTATATTAGCAAATTAATCGACGATAATGGATTGGGTTTGTTTAAAGTTAGGGAAATCGTTTTATTGGTCGTCGCCAAAACATTTGGGATAAAGTTCGGTAATTTTTGTTTTGGGTTTGGTAAAAATGGGACGATGGAACCGCCCTTTATCGTACAAATTGTGAAAAATATTTTTAAATATTAATAAATTTAATGGGTGCATTTAAATAAATTTGTGCGTTTTTTTTTAACCGTCTGATTTTAATGGGTTTAAAACGGGACCAGGTATTAATAGCGAATATTATTTTTATTTTATTGTAGCAGGCGCGGTTAAAACCAAATAAACTGGCGACGTCGATGGTTTGGTCGGTTCGCGAACGGGTAATTAAACGATATTGAAATTGCATTAAATGCAAATTATTTAAAACGATAACGTTATCGGCGATAATTGTATAGTCGGCGATAGCAAGCAAAACAGAGGATTATTTAATATTAAATTTAAAAGAGTTGCGGTAATTTCCACCAAAATCGCTAAAATTGTTTTTATTTCCAATAACGATTTTTCCTTACCGGCGAAAAATAAAATAAAGGAAATGGTAATAAATTTTAAACCAATCGTCGATATAGTAACCGTTATATATATATATATATATTTCAAAATTAGCGGTTTTAATTTTAAATCGCCGTTTTTAAGGTTAGGTCCGGTGGTTATAATCCGTAAATAAATTCATATTGTGGCGAAAATTGTGGGAATTATAACCGGTTTAAAATTGTTTGCCAATATTTTTAGCCCGGGGAGGTTACTATCGCTTTCGCGGATAAGGGGGGGATAGGGGGTAGGCGACGCCGATTTACCAAATTATCGAAAATGGGTTTAATATTTTTATCGTTAAATATATCCGGTCCGGAGGCTAAGGTTTTTTGCCAAACGGGTATTTTGTTGCTTTTAGTTTGTTTGCCGGGGTTATTTATTTCTGATTAAATTAAAAACCCGAATACGTCGGCGATTAAAAATAAATTAACTAATAATTTAAATTGTGCCCGTTATTCTAAAATATATCAAAGGGTGAGCGCCAGATTGTAACAATTGTTATATTATAATAGTAATTACTTGGTATTACCGCAAAAAATTTCAATAGTTGTTATAATATAATAAATCGCAGGATATATCAATGTAGGGATTGTAATAATGGTCGCAATTTAATAAAAGGAAATATTAACCTATTATATTAATATGTTATGTGAAAATATTTGTCGTTTCGTAGTTAAGTACGACTATTATTTTGTTTATATTCGACGAATTACTGTTAAAATAATATACCAAAATTTGGATATTAACTCGTGTTTTTGCTGCGGCGACGCCAATAGCAGAATGAAAGCGTTTAAGGGTTTAAGCCATTGGGGTTTCGTTCGTATTACGGAAAATGTTATTTCCGCGACCGAATTAGGCGGGCGGATTGATATTGTTATTATTTTAAAACAGTTAATATAACCTAAATATGGTATAATGCGAACCATTTTAATAATATTCGTACTTTTTACCCTGCGCCAAATTGTAGTAATTATCGCCGATACGGATTGGCTTTTGCCCAATTAAAAAGATTTTTATAACGGGACGGGCAAACGATCTAGGAAGTCCGTATTTTTATATAATAAAAAATAATATTTAGGTTATGCAAAATTTATTAATCCATTATTTAACGTCGAATTAAGCTTAAATTACGTCCGCGATACCGAAATAAAATTAATTTTAATTGGCCGAACAGTGGTGGTTTTATATATACGGGTTACGGGCGGCCTATTTAATGGCGCGGGTGGCGGGTTAATAATAATTTCTGGTTATAGTGCAAAAGGCCGGTTTTTGGGGTTTTTTGGTAGCGGGGATAATGCGTTAGTAAATAATTTAAAAAATACTAAAAAGGTTTGCAATTGGCGGTTATTTAAATGCGGGGCAAGTTCGTTATAATTATCGTCCATATTAATATTATTATCGCTTTTATTGGCGGACGCGGGGGTAAATTAATTGTCGTTTTCGTTTATAAAATTATCGTCGTTATTACAATCGACGGGGGCGGGGGCAGGTTCGTTATCGCCGGCGTCCATATCGGCGATATTTCCATTTTTATTTACGGGGGCGGGGGTAAATTTATTATCGCCGGAATCCATATCGGTATTATTTTAATTACTGTTATTAATATTAGGAATGGGGGGGAAAATCGAAAGAAAAATTCCGGTTATATCCAAATTATTTTGAAATATAAAACGGTCTAACCGAGCAAAATTTAGTTCCAAAATAATTGCAGTATCCGCCTCGTGATTTTCCAAATTTTTAAGGTATTGGTTTATTTTTTTATCCGGGTTCCTTTTTGTAATATGGTTATTAAATTGGTAAATAGTTTAATATTGCTGGGTATATATTCCAACGTAAATTTGGTGGTGGTTTGGACGGAAGTTTTACCTTTTTGGCGTTTTTTGGGAGTTATGGTGATAAAGGACCGTAATTATAATAATTATTACGGTTTTTAGCGAATTAAAGCCATTAGTATAACTATTATTAGGATAAGGTTAATTAATTTGCCCCGGATTTAAGCGGGTGGGGGGTATTTTTGCGATGCAAGGGCGTTAATTATAATTTATTTTCGCTACGATTAGATTAATGCCTGTTTGGGTAGGTAAAGTATAAGTAGCTTTATCCAATTAAAAATATTTTAATTAAGTTTCCTAACGACTGTGTTTATAGTATTTGTTAAAGCAACTTTGCAATTGTAAGAATCATTACGTTTATCAGCTAGAAATTAAACGTTGATTTAATCTTTACAATTTTTTATTAATCGTTATAAAAAGAATTTGGCGGCCGGGAAAAAGGTTTTTATTGTAAAAAAGAAGAAAAAAGCTAATAAAAAAAGGAGGTATTTATAACTGGGTTTACGTATGGGGCTTTTTACTAATAAAATAGGGTTAAAGTAAAAACGCCACAATTTCCGGAGTTTAACCGTAATAATTGTTACAATTCGCAATATCGAACTTTTTTATTTTCAATTGGGGCGCCGTTACGCCGTACCAGCTTATATATAATCCAGGTTTTTAATTTACGTAATAATTGTTATTATCCAGCATTTGGTCGCTTTATTGAAGCCGTTAATTGGGGATTTTAATGTTTGACAATTATATGCTTTGCGTTACTTAATAATCCTCCGCCTTTAATTAATCCAATTCGGCGTCGCTTTTTTCGTCGGTTAACCCTTTTGTAATCCAGGGTACCTTATTTAATTTAATTAGGATTTAATTTTAAATGTTTTTTAACTTTTAAGCCATAAATTTATAAGCGTTCCTATATTGGATATTTTTGCAACCGCTAACGTTAATCAGTATTTTAACCTGTAATTATAATATCGTTTAATTCGTTCGTCGGCGTTTATTAGTTTATTTTCCCGAATAATTGTTAATTATATTTATCGTTTCCTAAGGTGCCACCGTGTTTTAATTCCGCCGCTTTTTTTTATTGTTTGTGCAGATAGGAGGCGTAACTTCGTATTTTACTTTCGTAAATTATTGGGAATTAAACAACGAAATAATCGCTATGTTGTTTAAATTATTTAATTAATGATAATTTTGGAATATTTTCCAGCAAATCGTTTTTCGTCCATTCCCGGCTATAGGAATGGACGAATTTTTTAACGATATTAAAGGTTATTGGTTTAGGTAATACCAGCTGGGATGGTAAATTGTATAACCGCCGCGGTTGGGAAAAAAAATGGTTATTGCAAAATGGGTACCCCATTTATCCAGTTGTTTAAATATATAATTTTTTTGGAATTTTTCCTGGGTATTTTAATTGGCGGTCTTTTAGGGGGTAATGCGGGTGAAACTCCAATTTGGTACACGTAAATTTTGTAATCATTTTTAAATTAATTTATTGTAAAAAATGGATTCGTTTTTATATAAAATTTAATATAGTTCGTCGAAAATATTTAACGTTGGCGAAGGTTTGCATATTTGGCGCTTTTTTTGATTTTTTCTTCTTTATTATTTCCTATTGCGTTTAATGGGGCGGAACGCGTGGTTCAAATATACCCAAAAAACCGGTTTGTGGTAATTCCGACGCTTTTACCCGGTTATAATCGTTTGAATTAAATTTAGCGATACATGGAAGGTTAATAGGGAATAACCGCGTTTATAAATACGTTGAAAAGTTTAAATAAATAATTTGTACATTTTTAACGTTTTTTCGTAATATTACCGGTTATTTGGTTAATTTAATTAATAATTTTGGTTTAATTGGTTTATATTTAGCGATAAACCCCTACGTATCGAAATACCAATAGGGCGTAAAGAAATATGCGGTTTTTTTACTGTTGGGCCCGCGTGCGGTTCGTCTAAACTTTTACAACAGATTTACGGGGTCGTTTAATATTAACGCGCCGTATTGTATTGTACATTTTATATAAGGTATATCTATATTTATACCCAAAAATAAAATGGAAAATATAATACGAATTTCAAAATCCGGTTTGGAAAATTTTGCATAAATGTTAATTTTATCGATTTTAAGTGTAAATAAATTGTACCGGATAATTATATCGGTTGAGTTTCGTTTAATGAATGCTCTAAATACGAAGGTTTTTATTAGGAATTGGCGTATTTGGATAATGCGGTTTTTGGCGTCCATATATATAATGGTTTTAAAAATACGGGTGGCGGATAATAATATAATATTCCCTATTAGGAATAACAGGCGTCGGTAATCGTTAATTAGGGTTTTACGCTCCAAATATTGTATTATAATCGTAATTTCGGGTCGGTCGAAAAACGCTTCAACGAAACGCATTATCCTTTTATAATATAATTAATCGAAAATATAAATTTTAAGTTTTATTGTAACAATTACGGTACACCCGAATATAAATACGGTTACTGGTATAATTGCCCGGATTAGACGCAATATAAAATATAATTTCTTAAAGTTTTTCCACTGTAAAATTATATAAAATTTATTAATAATAAATAAAACAATACGTTGGTGGAATATAGGGTTTCGAAAAAGTTTCAAAAAATCGGTAATTGGTGGTTTGTTCCGGGTTTAAATAAACGTGCGTATATTTACAAACGGTTTACGGGTTCCAAAAAAGGTTATATTAAATAAAATTAGTTTTGGTAATAAAAACCACATATTTATATCTACGTTTAAAATAAATTAATCGATTAATTTGGGGTTCGCGGCGGGATAACGTTATCTATTACGTAATTGTTTTTACTTTAATTTGTTTAATAGGATTACTTGGATAATAACGGTATTATTGCGAATAACCGAGGTAATTTGCAATATTATATTTTTCCCGTACCCGGTTTTTACCAGCAAAATAATATTTTTTATATTATATAAAACCCGGTATATATATTGTATTTGGTTATAATATGGGATTCGTATAGTAATATTGGGGGGTTTGTAAAAATTTACAAACTATATAATAATTAAGGAAACGAGTTTATATTATAGGTTTAAATTACCAAAAATTTTGGTTTTGGCGTATAATTCCGGGAAAATGTGTACGTCGGAGGAGGTATTTACCGCCGCGTGTGCGGGATTGGCACCGCGAAAAATTGCGTCGATTTGGTGGGAAAACGAGGTATATATAGGTGTATTTCCGGATATTATATATATATATATATATATATATATATATAACTTAATACAAACATATAAAGATTTGCGGAAATAATGGTTTTTTTTAATGGGTGGATAGATAACGTATTATATAATATATATTTTATACGGATTGTAAAGTTAATGGTTTTGCGTTATTTATATTGAAATTTATATATAAAAGTTCCTTTCGCTTTTACGATTTTATATATACAAACTTTGACGGATTATAACCGTTATTAGTAAAATGCGAAATAAATATCGATGGTGTTTATAAGTGGGCGTATAATATATTAAATAAAATTTACTTTATACGGATTGTAAAACAAATGGTTTTGCGATATTTGGATTAAAATTTATAAGTAAAAATTCCTTTCGTTTTTGCGATTTTCCACGTATAAATTTTAACGGATTATAATCGGTATTGTTAAAATACGAAATGGGTATCGATAATCTTTTTGGGTTTACAATGGGGATACCGCCATAAACGGATAAAAAACGGGTTATATCCAATCTTTAATTGGCGTACCGGGTGCAAAAGATTTTGGATTTATAAAAAAGGTTTAGCAATTCCTATTTTTAACGATCTTTTTTTTCGATATTTTGCGTAATTGTGGAATAATAAGGGAGTATCGGTCGCAAAAAGGCCAAAAATACCGCTATAAACGGCGAAAATCGACAAATTGTCCTCAAACCTGAACCAAAACGTTTTTTGGATAAACTTACAGGTACATTGCAAAACTAGTCTCAGTGCTCAGACTAGACCCCCCTGCTTCGCAGTGGGGACCGAGCGCTCCATATACCTTTCAACCACATGGCTTTTCGACCAATTACATTGGCCGAAAAGATCGCGCTCGTTCTAGTCTGAGGACATTTTGTCGCATTTCGCCGTTTACGGCGGTACCACCAACGATAATTTGTCGCATTTCGCCGTTTATAACGGTATTATTAATAATTTATTTAATATTACGATATCGTTTATAATTATTTTATTAATATAAGGATAATTTGTGGTATTCTGCCGTTTGTAGCGGGTATATACAATATATTCGCATTATAATGGTAAAAGAAATAGTGTATCCATAGTATGCAAATAAATATTCGTATAAAAAAGTAAATAAAAATTATAAAAATATATAGTAAATTGCGTTAGATTTATTGGAGTTTGCTGATTATTTGACTGCCGGCCGCGTTTTTGTAGCCATTGTATTTGAAAAGATATTAAAATATTAAGTAAAATGTGTAATTTTTCATTATATTTAATTTCTATTTTAAATAATAATATATAATATTAATTCTAGTTTTAGTTACAGTATTTATAGCCCAGCAGACCTATTACTGCAAAGTGCATGCAATTATCGATTTAAACAAAAGTATCATTAATATTTGTATATTAACTAACATTTTGTTAAAAACCTAAATAATTTACGCAAATGTTGGTAAAATTGAGAGAAAGCTTAGATTAGGCATGGTTTTATTAATTGATTAAAGAATTTAATTTCACTTTTTTTTTATAAATTTTATTAAATTAAATAAAGCAATAAATATTCGAATATTACAAATTCAGCATTTTTTTATATAAAAAAATAAAAAGGGCCGGTACTGTAGATCGGGTTTTACGTTCACGTTTATTTATAAACATTATCCACATCTTCAAACTTTGGTTTTATTAATATTAAAATTGGTAAAAATGTATAAGCATTTCGATTGTAAAATATATATAAAATTGGATACTTTTTACGTATTCGCATATTTAACGGCTTATAAAATTGAATATACGTACCAAAATGTAGCATTATATTAAATATATATATGTTACCCCCCACGTGCAAAAACCACAGAATCTGGCTGCAAAACAAAAATAATATAAAATTAATTAAATAAAGCGAAAAGATTTATAAAATACACATTTAACATTTTTTTATTAAAAAGTTTTTAAAGCCGATATTATAGGTAGGATAAGACCTGGACGTTTTTTTATATACGTAATCGAATCTTTAAAATTTTGGTTTTATTATCGTTAAAACTGGTAAAAATATAAACGAGTTTCGATTATAAATTATATATAAAAAAATATATATTTTGCCTATCCGCTTATTTAACTGTTTATATAATATGGTATATGCACCAAAATTCCCAATAACGATATATACATATATACCACCCTCCACGTGCAAAAAGTATAAAATTTGGTCAAAAATTAAAAATAATATTAAAAAAAGTCGAAAATCGAAAAAAAAAATCGAAAAAACAGTACCGCCATAAATGGATTAAAGGCAGGTGGTATCGAATTCGGCCATTATAAAAGATAAAAAAATAAATCAAATCGCTGCTAATAGCAATACTAAACGCTATTTTCAACGATATTTTTCTTTTTTAATATTTTGCGTAATTGTGGAATAATAAAGGAGTGTCGGTCGAAAAAAGGCCAAAAATACCGCCATAAACGGCGAAAATCGACAAATTGTCCTTAGACCTGAACCAGAGTGTTCTTTGGATGGACCCACAGGTACATTGCAAAGCCGCAATTGAGCCACGCTCAATTGTGGAGCTCTGGGCTTCAGGGATAAGCCCTGAGACTATTGCAAAACCGTAATTAAGCTACGAAATGGAGCGAAGCGAACGGAGTGGATTAATTGTGGAGCTTTGGGCTTCAGGGATGAGCCCTGAGACTATAATTGTGGAATAATAAAGGAGTATCGGTCGCAAAAATACCAAAAATACCGCCATTATCGGCGAAAATCGACAAATTGTCCTCAGACCTAAACCAAAGCGTTTTTTGGATAAACCCACAGGTTCATTGCAAAACCGCAATTAAGCCACGAAGTGGATCAATTGTGGAGCTTTGGGCTTCAGGGATAAGCCCTGAGACTATATTAGCAACCCATATTGTTAACAGGTTATGCTGATATCTTTTGCGTATACTATATGTATATAATGCGAATATAGTGCATGTACACGCCATAAACGGCGAAATGTGACAAATTGTCCTCAGGTTAGAACGAGCGCGATCTTTCCGGCCAATGTAATAGTCTCAGTGCTCAGACTAAACCCCCCTGCTTCGCAGTGGGGACCGAACGCTCCATATACCTTTTAGCCACATGGTTTTTCGACCAATTACATTGGCCGAAAAAATCGCGCTCGTTCTAGTCTGAGGACATTTTGTCGCATTTCGCCGTTTATGGCGGTATTACCAACGATAATTTGTCGCATTTCGCCGTTTATAACGGTATTATTAATAATATACCGAATATTGCGATATCGCTAATTATTATTTTATTAATATAACGATAATTTATGGTATTCTGCCGTTTATAGCGAGTATACATAAAATATTCGCATTATAATGGCAAAAGAAAATAGTGTACCCATAATATGCAATTAAACATTCGAATAAAAGAATAAATAAAACTTATAGAAATATATAGTATTTTGCGTTAAATTTATTGGAGTTTGTTAATTATTTAAATACCGGCCGCGTCTTTATAACCACTGTATTTGGAAAGATATTAAAATATTAAGTAAAATTTGTAATTTTTTATTATATTTAATTCTTGCTTTAAATAATGGTATACAGTATTAACTTTAAATTAATTCACAATTTTTATAGCTTAGTAAACTTGGTATTGCAAAGTGCATGCAATTATCGATTAAAACAAAAGTTTTATAAATATTTTTATATAGATTAACAATTTGTTAAAAAATCAAATAATTTATGCAAATATTGGTAAAATGAAAATATTTTTACTTAATACATTCTTTGATCAATTTGTAAATAAATTTTATATAAATTTATTCTTTTTAGATTTTATTTAATTAAATAAAGCAAAAAATACAAAAAAAACACAAATTTAGCATTTTTTTGTATAAAAAATAAAAAGGGCCGGTGTTGTAAATCGGGCTTTACGTTGACGCTTATTTATATATATAATTCACTTTTTCAACTTTTGGTTTTATTAATGTTAGAATTGGTAAAAATGTAAAAGCATTTCGATTGTAAAATATATATAAAATTGGATATATTTTACCTATCCGCATATTTAACGGCTTATATAATTAAATATACGTACAAAAATGTGATATTATATTAAATATAAATATACCACCCCCCACGTGCAAAAACCACAAAATTCGGCTGCAAAACAAAAATAATATAAAATTAATTAAATAAAGCAAAAAAATTAATAAAATATATATTTAGCATTTCTTTTTATAAAACAGTTTTTTAGGACCGATAGTATAAGTGGGATTGGGTTTGGACGTTTGTTTACATACGTAATCAAATCTCTAAAACTTTGGTTTTATTATCGTTAAAATTGGTAAAAATATAAACGAGTTTCTATTGTAAATTATATACAAAAAAATATATACTTTGCCTATCCGCTCATTTAACTGCTTATATAATTTGGTATATGCACCAGAACCTAGTATAACGATATATAAATATATACGACCCTCCACGTGCAAAAATAATAAATTTGGTCAAAAATTAAAAATAATATTAAAAAAAATAGAAAATCGAAAAAAAAATCGAAAAAACAGTACCGCTATAAACGGATTAAGGGCAGGTGGTATCGAATTCGGCCATTATAATAAATAAGAAAATAAATCGAATCGCTGCTAATAGCGGTATTAAACGCTATTTTCAACGATATTATATTTTTTCAATATTGTGTATAATTGTGGAATAATAAAGGAGTTTCGGTTAAAAAAAGGCCAAAAATACCGCCATAAACGGCGAAAATCGACAAGTTGTCCTTAGACCTGAACCAGAGCGTTCTTTGGATGGACCCACAGGTACATTGCAAAGCCGCAATTGAGCCACGAAGTGGATCAATTGTGGAGCTCTGGGCTTCAGGGATGAGCCCTGAGACTACCAATGTAATTGGTCGAAAACCCATGTGGCTGCAAGGTACATGGAGCGCTCGGTCCCCATTGCGAAGCAGGAGGGTCTAGTCTGAGCACTGAGACTAGCTCCCACGATCGTTAACCTAAATAGCACACCCTACCTGAATGTATGCCTCTCCTATCAATTATTCAGGCTGCACGTGTACGTTAGTGTGCGTTAGCTGGCTTTTTGAAGTTGGGCGGCGATAATAATCCCGCATGTGCGGCCAGCAAGAACAGTTCAGCTCATGCCCGCATTTCCTTCGATAATTAATCAATTTTCAGGTGCTCTCATTTCTTTTCATGAACCAAGATATCCTCATTTTCCAGTTGCTGTCTATGAGAAATGACGGCATTATCGCATCTCAAGCAGCTTGAAGAATTGAAGAATACTCCGCCGCTGGGCTGGGTGCTTAGGAGGGTCCCGGACCATGCTTGCATTTCTACCACCAAAGCCTTGTACTATTGATATCAGTTAGCTACTGCTTGCAATTTCGTCATGATTTGGACTTGTCAAGATTGATACCGTTTAATAAAGCACGCAGATTATATTCGAAGAAAAACTTCAAATCTAATAATAACAGTTCAATGCACAGCAATGCTGCCAGCAAAATAAAATAGTATTGATGTCCTTCAGACTACGTTGCTCGGAAAACTTATCAATATCTAACCCGATGTTGCTAAAGCAAAAATTACCCAAAATACTTTTTGAGACAAATTTTCGCCAATTTACGGCCCGCGGGTATGCCTTTAGCAACAGTAAAGTCGCCCCTGGTAACATCGTGTCTGAAAGTGTGCAGGAGCTGAGCACCTCCTTCGGATGAATGTGGAACGCCTCAACGCTAATGTAATGCCGCTATGCCTCTGGCACATTCAAGGTCTTGCAGTTCAACTGAAGACTCCTGCGTCGCCTATTTTACCTTGGTGTACTCGACAAAGACACGCCAACCAGAGGTACGGTAGAGAGTACAGGGCCAGAAACCATAAACAGTGAAGAAGGACACGCAGAGGCAAAAATGGCAACGTCACAGGACGCATAAACGATGCACTTGCGCTGTGGCGGTATATAGGGGTCATTATGGAGCACCGGGTACTTCAAAAAAAAAAAAAAAAAAAAAAAAAAAGACCAAGGGTCCTAGAATAGGGAGATGTAAAAGTTCAGCACGATCAAACTCCAACCCTACCTGCCGCCTCCTTAGAAAACCGGGGCACTTGAGTGAACACTGTCTACCTATCGTACACTGCTTACTGAGACAGATCTTACTGCCGTAGTGTCCATCTGTCATGCTAAATATTCAATTTGTTTGTGCCGAATTTTCTATCGCGCAAGTTGCAAGTTTTACCGTCTCCTCTACAAAGCTCACGATACTACTAATGTAGTTACGGGCGGTATGGGTGCCGGGATTCTCTATGTTTCTAATGGCTTCCGACGTCATCCGGAGAAGTTTGAGATCTTCCTGGCATTGAGGATCTCGGGGCTGGAGTAGAATGTTTAAAAACACCCTTACCGTCGCTTGCACGGGGTAGAATATGACCATCCTAGGAGACTCATTAGTCAACGGATCTTGTATGAAAAAGAGAAAAGGAAAAAAAGAACAAGACGTACCAGAAAGCATCAGCGGGCATGTTTCTCCCAGGGGTAGCCAGAAACATTAGTGTTGAGCGGCTGGCCTCTACGCATATGGCCACACTCGAGTTCACACCCTTCAGAGTCTCACTCCCGTGCGTAGTTCCAGAGCGGCACCGGCCGGTGGCCTGGTGTATGGTGGCGACCAAATGGCGGTATTCAAGGTTTGTTATGATAAACTGCATCATCCGGCTGGGGTCAGGCGTATCGCTCGGCATATAGTCTTTGCCGCCGTTGCAAAGCCTCGGCCGGAATTCCGGTTTGATGGAGAGACGCCAGGCCTCCAGCTCATCGTCGAGCTCACGGATGTCTCGGAGGAGCTCGGCGTCGGACTTTTGAATTGCAGAATGTGAGTGCAGATGTTGCACTGCTTTGGACTTGATGATGGAGAGCCTCAGGTCGCCGGGAAAATGGGGCTTGCCCGCGTGGTCCCACTCCGATCCGAGGCCGCTCTTGTACCCATCAGGGAGAGTGAGATCACAGTGCTCGTCTGATATGGAAGGTGGCTGGCGTAAGCGAAGGGCCAGATCCTTGTCCAGTACGTAGAGTATCCAGAAGCACTGGCGCAGGTAGCATTTCCAACGCCACGCGTCCTCGGTCTCGTGGGGAGGGCTGGGCGACAGGCAGTCGATCCCCTCTCGATGGGCGCCCATTGTGAACAGCGTCCGACATGCGACCGAGTGGAACAAAAATGCCACTTCACAGTCCCTCGAGAAAAGGTGGTAGATGGCCTAGGCTAGATGCTCAGCCTATGAGTTTGGGGATTTCGTGCGAGCCCGGTAAGCACGTACGTACCTGCATCAAACAAATCTGCACGAGGTGGATACTGGAGCCAACCAGCATCTGCGGCAACCCATTCTGGACCTGCAGGGCGTAGGGCTCGGTAGTCACCGGCGTCAACCCGGGCGAGGGGATAAATACGCTAGACATGCACAAGAAAGACAGGACACACATCCTCGCCTCATCCTGGTAGCTGGCATCCAGCTGGCCTTGGGGCTGATAGGCTGCGGCGATGGTACGGCTGAAATTAGAACGGTCGACGACCGGGTAAACGAGCCAAATGGGACTGTTATAATAAGTTGCGAGCTGCTCCTCCACGACTTCCTGAGCAGGTAATTGAATCGTGGACAGCAGTGTGTTCGCGCCAGTAAGGCTGCACAGAGGACTGGGGTTGTCTTGGGCGTCCAAGGCGGGGAAGGAGCAATTTTGTCCCGTCCGGGACTCAATCCAGCCGAGGCCGCTAGGCGAGAACATGGGCAGTCCGGAGCGGGAACTGATATAGCCAACCTCATAGCCGGCGAAGTGGAATTTGCAAAAGAACTGGGACGGATGGTCATGTGACTTTGGGAGAGATGCCGAAGCGCCGAACCGGCTGTGTGGGGGTCCGCTTGCCGGCAGGCTGAGGTGCTGCTCTGCCGAGGCCCCGGGCTTATCCGGGATCCACGTCGGCTCGTCAGCCAGGGTCCGGCTGAAGGCGTCTAGTCTGTCGACAAACTTCCTGTGCTCCGCTTCCCTATGGCGATAGACGTCAGTGTATTTCACGTGCCGGTGACGTGGGCGGAAACGAAGCCACAGGTGGGCCGAGATAGGTGACGCACTTGCGAGCTTTCGCACGCTCTATCCGCTTTCTGAGGAGGACAAAGGTGCATGGCAGGTCGTGGTACTGGCAGTAGTCGCACCGCGGCTCACGCCCATCACATTTGATCTGCAAATCGGCATCAATCAATCCATCAATCAATCCATCAATCAATCAATCTATCCAGTAGGGTGAACCCATCGGATACGTACTTTTCGCTTGCTGCAAGAGTCGCAAGCCCTCCTCTTGGGTACCGCTTTCATTGTTTGCGTGATGCACCGCCGGATTTGTCGTACTCGTTGCCCTCTGCATCAAGGGATCCGTCGCCCCCCCACTTGGTGCAATTTAGGGTGTATTGTTGCACGAAATCGCTTACTGGTCTGTCCCTGCTGAGCCACAATAAGAACACGTTGGAGAAGTGCGGGAATTTGAGATGCCATCTGCGAAGGGAACGGCAGGTTTGTCGGCTTTGCAAACGAAACGGGTACAGGGCACGAAACGAGACGAGAACGGCAGAAATTTATCGGATTCCCGCTGAGTCAGCGGAATTCTAGTTGCCAAGTGGCGGGGCCTGCCAGATTCTCGGAAAGCTTGTCCAAACTTCCCGCCGAGTCTAAGTTAGCGGCTGCCCTAAACACTGAGTCGAGGCCCAGCCCAAGACACACAAGACAACGGTGGGGCCCGGAATTATGCGACTGTAAACGTGACATCCCACAACGACACGGTCGGTTTGTAAGCAAAGCAGGCCAAGCCGCCCAGTGGCAGAGACCCTGAGATGCCGGCATGCTGGCTAACGACGAGACAAAGTCGGTATAAATTCCAAGCCACAAGGTATGCTAGAGATGAAAGGGGGGAGACATAACCACTATAGCACACAATTGCCTGGACCTACAGCCACTAGTCTAGACTAGCGTCCAGAAACATCACCACGGCCCTACCACCCAGAAACCCCAAGACAGCCGACCATGGCGATTCAGTATCCCAAACTGCGGCTCTACCGCTTCCCAGGAAGCTGCTCGCTCCTGTCGCACATGGTGCTCCGCCACCTCGGCATTCCCTTTGACGAGACGGTCATGAGGTACGCCGCCGGGGGCGGCTTCGAGGCGGCCGACGGCTCGATGGACGCCGCGGCTTACAAGAGCCAGGTGAACATGTCGGGCCAGGTGCCTGCCTTGGCGGTCCGCGAGGCCGGCGACGACAACGGCTTCGTCATCACGCAGAACATTGCCATCACCAGCTACGTCATCGAGTTGGCCCAGCAGGCGGGCAACCCGGCGGCGGCGGTGCTGAACGGCGAGCCGGGCTCGCTGCTCTCGCGAATTCGCGTCCTGCAGTGGCTGAGCTACCTGGCGTCGACGGTGCACTACATAGGCTTCGCGCCGGGCATCCGGCCGGACGGCTTTGCCGACGACAAGTCCGTGCACGATAACCTCGCCTACAAGGGCCGCCAACAGCTCGTGCGTGCCTTTGAACGCTTTGAGAAGGAGTTAGGCAGCGACTTTGCCGTCAACAACGCCCTGACCACCGTCGACTTCTACCTGTACGTGCTCTGGCGCTGGACTAAAATGCCCATGTTCGACGGCCTCATCCCTGGCGAGTACCCCCGGTTCGAAGGTCTGGCGAGGAATGTGGAGAAGCTTCCGAGCGTTCAGGAGACCCTCGAAGCCGAGGGGCTCCAGAGGATATTTTCCGAGTAAATTGCAGAATTTCGCCGGGAGGGTTTGATAGAATTTCTCACCATAGCCTTGCATGCATAAATATTTTGTTTCGTGGGCAGACTCGTCAATCCCCTTTCCCATGAAAAATTTTTTTTTTTTTTTTTTTTTTTTTTTTTTTTTTTTTTTTTTTTTTTTTTTTTTTTTTTTTTTTTTTTTTTTTTTTTTTTTTTTTTTTTTTCCTTCTCCCATGGCTGTGTATGTGGCGTGGAATCCAGGGACAAGGTTCTTAGACTCGAGCCATTTGCATGGGTGGCGCGAATTCGCGGCCTAAGTGTGCATGGAATATGCTGGCAACCCCAGTATGTCGGTGCATTTAAACTTTCTACTCGGCGTCGTATGGCCACCAATGGCGAAAAAGAGTTGGACATCACAACAGATAGGCGGGGCTCCCCATATCGTAGAAGCGTTCGATTCTCGACACGACGCTAGCGACCTCCTTTTTTTTTGTTAGCTTTCTTGAAAGTGCGGACGAAGATGGGCAGTAGTGCGCTAAGGGGGAAGTATCGCGGCAGGACGTCAACGGCGACGTAGCCGATTTGTTCGGTGCGCGACTCGAGGGAAGTGAGTGACGCGGCCACTCGCGGGGAAGCAGGAGCATTTGACGATGGCGTAGACGATGGGCTGCCTCTGGTCAAAGGGATATGACTCTAGCACGGCGTTACTGATGCCGTTTCTGCGTTCGAGGAAAGGGGACGTGAACAAGGTCTATAGTTGCTCAGAGACATGCGGGCAAATGCGCACCGCGTACCTGTACAAGCTTGCTAGGGCGCTGGTGCACATAGCCATTGGCCGTCTTGCTCAGGTAGACACTCAGCCAGCGGTCGATAGTGTAGAGCCGCCAGGTTTGCTGAAGATCTCGAAATCGCAGATGATCACGACAAATACTTCCTAAACATGGATTATGTTTGTTTGAACGTCCAAGGGGCGGAGCAGCCGGTAAGCAAGGCGGGGCCATCCTTGCCAAAATATATTTTCATTATTACAGGCCTCCCCCTATGAAGGATCAAAGTTTATACGCGAACAACCATGTTACTCCTTAAAGTTAGCCTGGTATTGCATTGACTAACAAGCTATCGACGTTAGGTTTGGTATTGGTAAATGAAACTTTTGACTTATAACTGCTTCAAACCTTTGTATATTCAAGCCGCTGTTTGGGAATAAGTGTACATTACTGCCACAATTCTGTAGGTGAATTTGTTTCAATTGCTATTCTATATTTGCGCTGGATACGTCGTTTGACCGGATGTCAATTGGGAATGTCCTTGTTGCTTCCAAATGAATTAAATATGAAGCGGTAAGCCTCCCTAGCCTCTTGTCAAATCGCGGTATATTAATACGCAGTGTTTCTTGCCTGTTTTGGCCAACTTGTTACAATAATGCCTCAATCTCGCTTGTACTTGGCTATTCTCATGTTTGCATTATCGTTCAGTCTCTCTTCCCTCAAAAATAACATTTTCGGTAACATCATGTTGAGCAATGTGTAGAAACTTGAGTCATTAGCCACAATTTGTCTATTTGCGAAAAAATCGCAATCGCACCGTGGTAGAAATGAGACACCCAGCAAGTTGAAGCCTATAGCAATGATGTATCTCAGTCTGGCGTTACTTGACATTCCACACAGCAAAGATACTACAGAGATGTTGCAGCTCAACGGTTGGAGATTCTGATAATCTCACAGGCGCCGCGGACTTGATCACCTTAGGAAAACCATAGCACTGATATTGTTAATCATTTCTGCACTTAACGGCGTCGCAATATGGGTACCACTGCCTTTAGCCTGTACCACAAGCTCCGTCACCCAAAGTCAACTTGCCGACACCGATATGCGACACCAGTTCCCCATTATATTGTAATCTAATTCACTCTATCAAAGTACAGGATAATCTAGATGAAATGTCTGATTGCTGATGAACTAGCTTTTGAGATCCATCTCCCTGTGATGAATATGAGAAGCAACAAGTCTTCAATAGCTTGCTGGGTCGATAGTGAGTCTACCTCCATCTGTGAGCAGGACACTTCCGTTAAGATACGCCCCGGCATTTCCTATCAAGTAAAGCAGGGCGCCAGCAACATCTGCCATGTTACCAGCTCTTCCGGCCGGCATGCTGACGTAATTTATTTGATCCGTTGTTAGGACGTTGGTAATCTCACTTGGGTACAGTCCCGGCGCAATGACGTTGCTACGAATGTTCCAAGGAACGAGCATAGTGGCGAGGATCTTGCCAATGTGAGTCGCGCCGGCTTTGCTTGCCGCGTATGCGATGCCGGTGATGCCAGTGCGCTGAAAGCTGGCAATTGAAGAAACCGTGATGATCTGGCTGCTGCGTAAATCGCCAGACGCTGGCGCGTTCATCCGCGTGGGATCGTCCAGGGGAAGTTTGTGATCAGGCCAGCCCCTTTTCACATTTCCTTGGTGGAGCAGAGGTAGGAATGCCGCGCTGACGTTGATGACGCTTGCTGTGTTCGTCCGAAGCACGTCGCTGGCTGCCTCGGACGCTCGCGCGAGTATATCGCTAGTTTCTTCAATGGTCGTAGCCGAGGAGATGTTTTGAGGTACATCTCCTCGTCCGGCGTTGTTGATAAGAACGTCGATGTGTCCAGAATCCTTCATGATTGCGTCGGCTGCCGACGAGACCGATTCTGAAGACACCACATCGCAGACGATTGGCACAACGACTTGAGAACTCTGGTTCAGGGCTTTTGCGGCTTCAGCAAGAGCGTTTTGACGCCGGCCTAGGATATAAACCTTGCGGGCACCTGTTTGGACGCAGATGGAAGCCATAGCAAGGCCGATGCCTGGGATTGGGTTGTAAGAACATTAGCGCAATTCCTTGGAGGATGAATGAACATGTTTGTCTTTACCAGTGGCGCCTCCAGTAATGACAACCACAGAATCTCTTGCCGCAAAGAGATTTTGCGTGTTGATTGGGCTGGAAATATCCATCTTGTCAAATGTCGCAGAATACAAGTCTTTTTTGTCCTGGTTGTAGTGAATGATGGCGAATCAGCCGAGTCTGTAAAGCCTACGAAGCGATTTTGAAAGACTATTTATACTACGCTTTACCAGCATATAACCTGTCCTCCAATATCACGTGCATTTTCATACACGAGAAGTGTTTACAGAGGCAGGCCAAAAACAAAGTTGCAAAAGGGAATTGAGGGGACCCCAGTCACCTGGGTGGATCTAAATGTGGGTTGTATAAGACTATGCCACATTCGCAGAGAACAAAACCACGCAGGACTGACTGGAAAGCCCGAATCTCACGGCGAAAATATCTCCGCGAGCTTCAGAGCAACGTCGGATAGGCGTCTTGTTTTGAGAGAGCGCTCTGCGGCGCGGCGTACCGGATGTTTGACTTGTCCGTACTTGACAATCTCCACCAACTTCCTCCAGGTTTTCTCTTTTCAAGGCCATAATGTGGGGTATAACTGGCTGACTAAGCGGGAAATCCCTTTTTCATGGCCGAGAAAGGCTGAGCTGCTCGGTACCGCTACCGCTCAGTACAACCTGCCAGGTTGGTAAAGAGCACCCGCAACGTAGATCCTGTGGGTCAGAAGCAGGATTCTTGCCACGGCAATCGAAAAGCCAACTAGGTTGAGGGAAGATGGATGAGATTCTGCAGATATACTACGTAGTAAACTAGGATCTTGTTTGTACTTTTTCTTGCATTTCATAAACTGAAACATCTTATTTTATTGTACAATATTAACCCCATATACGATGTTTGTTAAGCCTGTTACGAGTCCCTATAGGTGCCCTTTCTTACCTCGGCGGGCTATGCACCAAGGCTAACGTTGGGCTCCACATCTCCGACCCCCCTAAAGTCCGGCCCCCTTGAAAAATGTAACGACGAAATACCCCTTTTATAAACCGATTTAAATGTAAACCTATCAACGCACAATAATACAATCATTGTCAGGCTCTCCCGGTTCGCTAACCTCTTCTCCATCGTTCAAATCCTCTAAACAGTCCCTATTATTTTCCTGTGCTTCATAAACGTTTTTTTTGCTGACCAAAAGCTCGTTGGGATCCGGAATTACCCTTTTCCTTTTGACCGGCCGTACCGCCTCCAATTTTGCTTTTAACAAACTGATTTTTTGCTGAGCTTCAGCCAATAAGATATCCTTGGTTTCGAAGCTTTTTTGGACTTTTGCAAACAAAAGCCGTGAAGTGGCGTTACTTTTTTCGGACCGGGAAATTTCCTGTAGTTGAAGTCGAATATCTCGGGTCGTTTTAGGGGTTTTCCAAATAAGTAAAGATTGGTCGTTAATTTTTTGGTTTGGGCTTTCCGGTGTTTTATCCCTTTGGAAGCCGTTATTTCTACCTTTTTCGACGTTGGCGTTGCTATTTTCTAATAAAAACGGGTTTAAAAGTGGTTTTGCCAAGTTCACCGGCCATAACCCCGTCGTACGCCAACCAGATTGAATGGTTTTTGCTATAAATGCTTTTGATCTGGCTTTTCGATAGCAAAGTAGAAAGTTTCGTTTCCCAACAACCGTTGAACAGCAAAACTGGTTTACAAATCCCAGGTGACGTCGATAAGCTTCCTTTAACGGCCCAAAAACCGATAAATCCAACGGTTGAAGAACGTGCGACGAATGAGGAGGTAAATATAAAAGCTGAATATTATTTTGGAGGCAAACAAGCATAAACTCGTCGCTGACGTGTGATCCGTGGCCGTCGAGAACTAATAAACGCTTTTCAGGAGTTAAAGGTTGGGTATTTGGAATAAACACCTTTTTTAACCATTCGATACCTGTTTCATTATTTGTCCACCCGTTTTCTGTTGCATGAAATTGCCAGGTATCGAAAGGACTTAAATCAGCTGGAAACCATTGTTGCTGTACGTTTTTCCCCTTAAATATAACGAGGGGAGGTATAACAGCCCCCGTAGCTGATACACATTCGATTATGCTCGTCCAACCCCGCGTTCCAGGCTCTTTTCGCTGTAATGGCCGGATTTTATTACGCCCTAACACCAGGCCATTAGATCCTTTGCCTTCCATTATACCTGTTTCGTCCATATTCCAACGGTTGGCCGGTTTTATAGTATCGATAACGGGATTTTTCAAATAGGACCACCAAGATTTAATTACCTCGGTTGTAGCCCCATTAACCCGGGCATTTTCTATTCGCCGGGGCCTTTGGGTTTTCAAAATTGGATATCGGGCTATAAAACGGCTAACCCAATGTTTCCCAAGGCTTTTTCTTTCTCCGGCGGCCTGAAGAATTCGTTCCGCAAAATAGCGTAGTTCTTGATGCGTTGGCGGAAGGCCTAACGCGGCCTGCGCAAGTACCCAATCTGCCAAATAGGTCTCCTGCTCCTGTGAAAGCCTTTGACAAAATCTTTTCGCTTGTTGAATTGACTGGGCCCCCTTTAAACGATCGTGAAGGGTACTCCGAGGAATACCCCATTTTTGCGAGGTTTTGTGAACTGATTTGCCATTTCTTATGTCAGAAATGGCAGCAAGAAGCTGATTTTCAGTGTACTGTTTCATTGGAAAGTTTGGAGCAAGAATCTTCAAAATGCAAGTTCTAAAGTGAAAAATTCGTCTAGATATTTATAAAATAAAACAAAGGGTTGACGTGGCTGAGTAGATATTTTTAGGGGCCGGACTTTAGGGGGGTCGGAGATGTGGAGCCCAACGTTAACCAGCCTCTTTGAAGGTCTGACTGTGATGTCCTCCTGTGTAATGCGTCACAAAATCTCAAACCGTCTCGCTTTTCGGAGTTAAGATTACATGACGTGGATTCATTATGGAGGATAGATTTGGGAGACTTTCTTTATTTAAACATTCCTGAAAGCTGAGGGTCACATTGGGGCCCACTCAATACAGGACATAGAAGAAAACTTTAATGTTCGTAATCCTATGTAAAGACCCTACGCCGAGCAAAAACCCCGTGCACAAGCTGTTTCTTATACAAAATGATTACCATAATCGCTGACGAATTCAGGCTGTTGCATTGGTGACATTTACCCCGTGGCTTGCTCCGCTTATGCTTCAAGCTGCTTAGGCAATATTCACGCTCGGTTGGGTACTGTGGATCCCTTCTGTTGGAATCTGCAGAAATTATGGACCACATTTTGCTTCAGGATCATGTTTATCTATCGGAGCGTCAGTGTTCACTATGAATCATTTCCAAACAAGGCGGAGTCACACCTCGCATTTTCCTCGTGCGGCATGGTAGATCTCTTAGTCTATTTACTGGAACACGGAAGATTATGTTTTAGCGACCCATGTTTTTATTTTAGGGGAAACGCAGTCATTTTGACTCCTGGCGCAATCGCAACTTTGAGGTGTGCTCGCTATTCTTGACGTAATTTCAGCCACGCTTCATTATTGACGTTGACTGCGCACAAGCTACAAGGAAGGCAAACCAGCCTTCCACATAGGAACACGGTGCATATTTAGGGATAAAGACTGTCATTATTCAAAGAGTGAAGTATTGCCACTCTTGCTGCCGGCAGTACTGTCGGTGTTGGTGATGATGATGGTCAGACATTGGTATATTTGAACAGTGACGTGAGCCGAGAAACTCAAACAGATGGCAGGCATTTATCACACATGTACCATTGTGACCAATCTCCCAGCATCGAGTTCAAGTCTAAAACATACTCTTTCGTAGTTATTTTGAACAGGCTGTACATCAAAATATTATTCTGCTTTTTCCCGTTAACGGTCAGCGTTGGCCAGTGGGCTGATATAGCGATTGAATCTTTTTTGAAACTTGCGATGCTTCTACACGGTCAAAATTGAACTTCAATTGCCTTTTACAATTATTTGCACCGGTCCAATGACTCCTAGCTAATGATAGTAGCATCTTAATAAAGAGTTCCCCTCCGCTTTCTTTGGGTCTGGCACTACCTAGCACAGATGTTCTTTGCTTCCGGCGTTGTCATGTATTTGTCATCAACCGTTGGCTTCGGTGTGCGACAAGCGATGCCGAAAAGTCTAAATGACTTGGCGTTTCTCCACATCCATACAACTCGGTTTTATAATGGTCACATGGAAATAAGTCGTGCATAGTCCGTTCAGGGATACTATTTTAGGGGGGCAGGGGGCAAAGTTCAGGCACAAATGTCACACGTTTATCCCGTCTCAAAGTAATGACGGGCTTCATTGGCCAGATTTGGTCAAAACCCCCCCGGAACAGGTCGGCTGGCAATACCGGCAAGTCTTTGCTAGCCAAGCAAGACTGGAGGCGGACGGGCTCGGAAATATCCAATTTTCCACAACCCATGTTTTCCATCGGCGATATGGATTGGCCGGCAGCTAGCGCTCAAGGCCCCACGTGTGGTCGGGTGTCAAAGAGGAGTGCGACCTGACAATGATACGCAGTGATAACTCGGACAATTATAGCCACTGTACAAGACAGGACAAGAAAATATAAAAGTTCAATTCACGGATATTTTCGCATTTTTTTATTCTTTTTTTTTTTTTTTACTAAATCAATCAGCAAGTCCTCAACATCTCACCACACACTTTTATATCCTGATCCTACAAACATACCTAAACCACAATCATGGGCAAAACCCAAGTTTTGCAAACCGAAAACATCGGTCAAACCACAACCATGGGAGCAGTCGAGCCCACGCAAACCAAAAAGACCCAAGTAGCCATCTCCACGGAAGGGTACCATTGGATTGACAAAGCCATCAACAGCCTGGACCCGTACACCGATTACGATCTCATCTGGAAGCTCATGTCCAGCTACAAGACGTCGGATTTCATCAACAACCTGAACTACACCATGGCATTTCCAAATTTTACCATCATGGACCACGCCGCCGCGACTACATGGCGTGACGACGGCGGCAAAGTCCTCAACAAGGCGGCAAGTCGCGCCGAGGCGTCGGAGCAGCACAACATGATATGGTGGAATTACGGCTCCAAGGATCCGCGCACCCGTGCCGCCACCGAAAACGTCAACAAGATCCACGCCAATCTGGCCCGCCGGTACCCCGGGCACTTCTCCCACAACGAAGACTTCCTCTACGTCCTCTGCTCCACTGCCATCGGGATCCATCGCCTGCGGCTCGCGGTTGGCCTTCCCGGCCTTCCCGAGAACCAGAAGATTGCCGCACATCTGTATTGGAAGAACATGGCACCCATGTTCCACGTCGAGGGGCAGGGCCCGGTGAGGGACTTCCCCGACAGCTTCGAAGAATGCATCGCCACGGCCGAGCGATACGAGAATCAGCCGCGACCCTACACGGCCGGGGGCCGCAACACCGCGCTCGCGGTCCTCTACCTCTTTGCCTACCGTTACTTCCCGCCAGGGTTCCGCTGGGTTGGTTACGCTTGGGGCCGTACGTTTGTGACCCCTTCGACAATGCGCGAATATCGCATCGATCCCGTTAATCCCGTGCTCGCCGCCTTTTTCATCTTCCTTACCAAACTGATCTTGGTCATCGACAGCCTGCTGCCGGATCCCAAAATCAGCTTCTTTGAATCGCTTCATGCAAAGCCCGATTCGGAGAAGCAAAATAGAGCGCAGGAAATCAAGTCATTGGATAAACAGTTTTGCGCCTTCTTCAACCAGAACGTTGAGACCCAAGCCTGTCCATTTGGAAGGAAACAGGAGTAGAGAGATTAGAGAAAGAGCTAGCTTGTATCCTGGTCTTGTTCTTTCATCAGACCGATGCGTTGCTGTACAACTCTAACAACTAGGTCGATATGGACTCAAGTATATCGATTGGGGGGAAGCTCATGTACTCGGCCCGTCTCAACACACAGAATCAGCATGGCACTGGCGTCAACAATCAAATCCGGCGGATTATTTCCACTGAAGAAGATGACACGCATAGACCATACTAAGCCGATTCAGACAGCCAGTTTTGAACTTCTGACCAACTGCCCGGCTAGGATATGGTTTACTTGTTCAAGTTGTTCTGTCCAGATCTGCCCCTGTGAGCGCTATAGGCTATACCTGCAGTGGACCAACCGCCAGGCCGTAATATGGTCTGCACTATGGTTCAACGGGTGCAACCAGATCGACAGACCCGCCGGTTTGGACCTGAACCTGTAACAGCAGTGCCGTTATAATCATCAAAGTACAGTTTGGAATGGTATTCAAGTTTGAAATAAGGGTAGAGACTATTCCTTTATACGGATTCTTATGCTACCAAAAATAAGACTATTCTCAATATCAGTCACTATCATGATTCGCCAGCTACTGTAGTCTATGAGCTTTTAAAATGCCGCGAACATTAATCAAATTTGCAGACCTCAAATAGCATTCTGCACCCTATCAGACCAGGAAAATTCCCTGGTGAAAACAGAAAAGCCACATCACTAAAAGATTTTCTAGCTCAAGGGTGACAATGTCAACCCCTTGTGTGGGACCAGTGAATTAATTCCTAGCTACATGGTCACTGATTACTACTATACTCCGGCTGACCGCAGTTTACATCTGCGGGTTAATGACAATGTGGTCGGTCCTTTGGGGACTGCAAAGGGCGATATATATGTACTTCAACCAATTATATTATTCTCTGGTTGCGTATGCCACTTTGACAAAAAATGTCACCCAGTGCTATATTTGTGGATGAGGGCATCAAGAAAATTATATTTCAAGCCATGCGCTCGAAATTCACAATCTCAACATTCCGCGCTTCCTATGATTTGACGGCTGCCAGGCGAATGTCGTAGACAAGCTCGAGCTTGGCCTTGGGATTGCCCTCTAGAGGCTTAAAGTCCACAACTAGCTCATTCTTTACTGCGAAGACGGAGTCATCGACGAGGTATTTGCTGCTCCTGTCAAAGATTTGAGTGGTAAGGGGGCTGTACTCTTCATTCCCCGCCTGTGGAACAGATAGTCGGTCAACTTGCTGCGGTTTGAAATAAATATATGGGAAAGCCATGGTAACTTACGATAATGTGGATGTGAGCTGGACGGTATGGGTGGCGGTCGAGAAGCTGGAGAAGCTCACCAGCCGGGCCTGCGCAGGGAGCTTATCAGTACGAAATGCGCGTTTTTCTTTTTTTTTCTTTTTTTTTTTTTCTTTAAAAAGAAAAATGGCAGAAGCTGTTTCTTGCCCACTCACCATCGTACGGCACCGGATAAGGCACTGGTCTCAGACAGTACAAGCCATAATAGCCATTCTCGTCCGTCGTAAATTTGCCGCGCAGGTTGAATTCTGCCTGCTCCGGATCCTGCTGCTCGTACAGGCCGTTCGTGCTGCACTGCCAGATGTCTACGGTAACGCCCCTGATCGGCTCGCCTGTAGCAACGTCCGTCACTACACCATGCATAAAGGTCACTTCTCCATCCGAAGGCATGGTTTTAATAATGCTGGAATTGTTGGCCGTTGGCGGGGTGTCCTTGCGGAAGAAGGGGCCCAGTATGGCCGATTTGGTCGCCTCGTAACCGGCGCCGGCGAGCTTTTTGCTTGTAATTTCGTCCACCAAATACTCACGATTCTAACCCCAGCACGTCGCACATCAGCTGCCCTTCGTTCCGGCGGTCGTTGCTCATCTGGCCGCAACGATTGATCATTTCGACGCCCATCATCCATTCGTCAACCGTAAGGTCGACTTCGCGCGCAAAATCGTGAATATGCCTGATGAAGCTTGTCATGACCTCGGCGATGCGTGGATTTGTCTTGGGGCCGATGGCTCTGATGACATTGTCGGTGAAGTCGGGGTCGTACTGTGGCTTGACATTGCCATTGGGTTTGTGAGGGGAGGCCATATTCTTTTTGGGGGTTGTGGTGATTGTTTGTCGCATGCGATGTGAAGGGGGCGTTGTCTTTTTCTCCTCGATCTTCTATCTCTGAGGCTGGGTAACTTTCATTGGAGGACGAAGGACGAAAGACAAGATTGTGGTGGTGATTTAATATCAGACGACGGATGACGTTTGTGTGAAATTGCATCCGTCAGACGTGCATTTGGTAGGATCGTCGGTCGAGCTGACAGATTGTGTGCTGCCAAGGCTGAAATGAGACGAAATTAAAATAAAATTTCACGTCAATGATTTCAATTTCGGTATGCACGTCACTATCCCGATGCAGAGGTGCCAAGGTTCACTGCCACCATTGTACGACAAAATAAAATGCCGGCCATCGTCAAAGGCCACCTGGAGAATCCGGCAGTGAAGCTTACCGGCTGCGGGACCGTAACCCGCCAGTAGCTTGACCTGACCCCGCACGATCGCCGAGAAAACCAACCGAAAAAGAAAGCTATAGGGGCTTGTTTGTTATCCGATTCCGAAGGGAACAGAACCGTACCCAGCCGCCCGAGACTTTGCGACAATTTCTCTTTCGGTTTTGAGAACGCACCCGACATCCGACAGAGCCGGCAAACTCTCACTCAGGTGGATAGCTCCTGATCGCAAATGCGACCCTATGTCGCCACCCCAAAAGAACAAGTATTTTATTGATATGTCCACTCAAGGCGGGTATTACCTAGTTATCCAACCCACTCGTCTCGTTCCCCGCACAAGCTGATTAAGGATGTGATCTATCGCAAAGTCTGCCCCTCGCCAATCCCTCAACCGGGAGGGGGCCGATTTAGTCCATTTTCTGCCAATTGCTTTTTCTCTCTTCGTCTATCATTGTGTTTTTCTCCTCTAATCGATACGCACCCTATCCAAAGAAAATAAGAAAAAAAAAAAAAAAATCATGGTAGATCCGCGCTATTCCGCAACCGTCGAGTCGTGGCGTCTGCTCGACATGATACTGGACTCGTTCGCGTCGGACCAACTATCGCTGCCGACTGCAGCTCGCTTGCGCGTTAAAAGCAACGTCACCTTTCGTGCGTGTCGCGATTTCCCATATTTCCCCATTCCATTCAAGGAGACCGAGACCACAGCAGCCCTCAAGGCCGTCGAGGCAGCCGTCGCTGCTGCGATTTTGGACGCCCGGAATGGTGTGCATGAGGGGAGACGTATAACGGTCGACCTGGAAAAAACGACTGCTTTTTTGTTTCAGGCATATCTGGCCACTGTTGGGAATCTGGGGAAGTTGGATCCTGAGGTAAAGGACTTGCTAAAAGGCCTGTTTTTTTCTTTCTTTNNCCCCCCCCCCCCCCCCTCTCTTCTTTTTTTCTCTACATGTTTGCAACGTAAAACTTGGTAGAAAGAACAAAATAAAATTCTAACCGGCTTATAGACACGGATTTGCTCAAGGCCCAGTCCGATCCCTATCGGCGCATGAGCGCGAACCTGTACGAGACGAAGCGTCCGGGAGAATATTACCATATCCATGGATCTCTGGAAGCTTCGACTACTTTGGGGATGGTTGGCCTGGAACCCTTCCGCCCGGATCTCAAAACCCATCAGGAAATCTCGGGTACCATCGAATCCGCAGTAAAGCAGTTCACAGTAGAGGAACTTGAGCAGATGAATGCAGAAAATCGACAAGCCGGGGTGCCTGTACTCAAGCATGAAGATTTTCTCAAAACGCCTCATGTATGAACGAGTCCCGCTTATTCCCAGGTACGTTAACCATATTACATTTTGACCAACCTGATATCCGATATGTAGGGCCAAGTGATATCCAAAAGCACCCCCTGGTCAATAATACCCCTCGAAGAATCGACATCACCGTGCCCATTCCCCCCTGCAAAGGACAACCGCCCTCTGTCCGGGGTTAGAGTATTGGAAATGTGCCGCATAATCGCCGGCCCGACAATTGCACGGATCCTGGCCGAATATGGCGCCACGGTGCTTAAAATCACGAGCCCGAACCTGAGCGACGTACCGTTTTTCCAAGTCGACGGCAATATGGGCAAGCACGCAGCAGAATTGGACCTTAAAACGACGGCCGGCCGCGCCGAATTCGACAAGCTTTTGATGGAAGTCGACGTTGTGGTGGACGGTTATAGGCCTGGGGCCTTGGAAAAGCTCGGCTATGGTCCTGAAGCTTTGAGCCGGCTGGCCGAGAACAGGGGTAAAGGGGTAGTTTATGTTAACGAAAACTGCTTCGGCTATGAGGGCGAATGGGCTCACCGTCCAGGCTGGCAACAAATTGCGGATTGTGTAAGTAGGCCTGGTGGCCTTGCGACAGAAATGCATTCTTTTCTTTTTTTTTTTCTTTTTTTCAATCGCTCTTAAATACGGCAAGCATTCCCATTGCAAACTACAAAGCCACCTCTGACAAACCACACAAGGTTACCGGCATCGCCTGGGAGCAAGGCCGTTTTATGGGCCTGTCGGAACCCGTCGTGCCGCCATTTCCCATTTCCGACTACGGCACCGGCTGCATGGGCGCCATCGCCGCGCTGGCGGGGCTGCTGAACCGCACCGAACGCGGCGGTTCCTGGCACGGCCGCGCGTCACTGGTGCAGTACGACATGCTCCTTTTCCGCGCCGGCGCATACCCGGACCACGTTTTGCGGCGGTTGCGGGAGGAATGCGCCAATTGGGACGGTTTCGAGGCGCTCCGCCACGACAACAGCGTCGACCAGATCAGCGGCGCCGTGCTGCGTGGGATGCGGCAAAGGTTTTCGGACTTTTTTGCCAGGGAGGACCTGATGGATTCTTGGTTTTCGGCAAAGTACGGCGCCGAAGTCAGGGTCGTCGCGCCCGTCGTGGAGATCGAGGGGGCGGAAATTTCTTTTTCGAGGGCAAGTCGGCCGAATGGGTCGGATCCAGCGACGTGGGATTTTGGTAATAATGGGGATTATCGGATGAAAAGATGACGTTTGATGTACTGGCTGGATGTATATTAGAATAACTTCTCTTATAATGTCTAGGTAATATTGAAAATAACCCGGACGGCTAATAATTAGAATGTTTCCATTCAGTTCACCAAATATCTGCCAGTTTTTATCGTGATCGATTGTTTAGCTAAATTCAGTGTTTATTAGTTTCAGTCCTCATCCCTGAAACAGAGGTCCACAACAGTTTCAATGCTCACACTACAGTAGGCTGAGAGGTATATGGAGCGTTCGGTCCATTTTGCGAAGCAGGGGGGTTTAGTTTAAGCATTGAAGTTACCGCTGCAAGTATTTTAAACCGATCCTCATACTAAACCAGCATTTTAGTGAGCAGCAAGGAGGTAGGCAACCTTAAAAAGTGTGTAATACCTAAAGAAACTTGCTATCTTTAATAATCTGTTCAGAAAATGTATGTAGTGACACTAATTTCCGGTTTTTTCCTCAACATGTTCAGGAGAAGTATCAATGCAGATAATACAAACACACAATCCGCTTATCCTAAGGTCTAATCCTTAAATGTCGTTTTTAGAGATTCCCACCAGCCCTTTGAATGAGGCACTGTAATCGGCCGTCCCTTAGCATTCTTAACAATTTCCCCTTGGATTCTCATAGATGGATCATAGAAACTGCTGTGATAGACAACCGAAAAGCCAGTAGGCATATTACCCTCTAAGGGAAGCACAACCTGACCATCTTTAATCGTTACAGGTCGATGCAGCACATCCCAATTATCCGGCCTCCTAAATCCTTCGAACTCTGCCTCAGGAACGCAATACAACTTGAGCTTTGGAATCCCCAAAGCCAGCATATATGGGTGGTCAAATACCCAATCTTTGTGTTGAAATTCTTCGCATACTATCCTGCCTACCTCTCCTTGACCTGGAACAGTTATTGTAATCAAAAATAATGGGGCTGCGCTGGCGTAAGAAGCCAATGAAATTATTAAACCGAAAATAGCTGTGCAGTACATTTTTGCAAATGTTGAAAATTGTGTATGTTGATGGAAAAGGCTGGTTTGAAACTTGAAAAGTTATATGAAATGTTTTGGAGTGTGGTTTTAAATCAACACTTGTATCAGCGTGCATTTGTTTATCTGTGTGTTTAACGTAGAAGTTGTGTAACGTGAGAAGCCTTAAGCGGTTTATATAGATATTTGTTCAGCTATATGAACAACACGCATAGATTAACAAAGCGTTAGTGGAACAAGTATAACAAGGGGGAGAATTAGAAATATTACACAGTCAAACTCAAATAGCAGAATTTTATAACAACAGCGACCAAAAATAAAACTACAGTATAAATTGGGATGGTTATATATTCCCATTTAACGAGCAAAATGTTGCATTTCCGGCCAGCCGTCCAGGGGTATAAAGGCCGTTATTATGCACTGTAGCATGCGATGTGTTGGGCGTTATAAAGTTCGTAAGTTCAACTTGGGAATAGTTTTAGCTAAGGCCAGATAAAAATTTGGGTGGGGTTTCGGTAGAAAAAAGTCGCATAATGGATGCGTTTAATAACAAAACTAACTGGATTCATTTTAAATGTTTATTAAGGAGGTTGACTGCGGATCCTATGAAGTTCCTGCTGGTGTATCTCAACAGTGCAATATAATTTATTGTGTTAATAAAAGAACGTTTACTTTTGCCTAACGCTCTTTATAGTTAATTGAACGATCGCGTACCTTTACCCCAACCATTGCGGAAACTGTTCTTTTTTTTTTTTTACAAGCTATATCTAGCATTATTTAGCCCCGGTGTATTGAAATATTTATTTTTCAGTCTACTAATACTCCTATAAATATACTGCTTAATTATATCCTGAGTCAAAATATTTACCAAGGATGCAGGCAAAAAAAAAACAACCCTTGTCACCGTGCATTTATTTGTCGATGTAACTTTCACAATGCGAATTAATTTTAGTGTACTTGAAAAATTCCCGACCCACAGCTACATTGTAACTTTTTTTACAGGTATTGCAATCGTTTTTTCTCGATACGTATTCATTTAGTTTCAGGCCTTATCCCTGAAGCTCAAAGCTTCATTTATTAAACCGTGGCTCAATTCGTGGTTTTGCAATGTATTTGTGAGTCCATCCAAAAAGAAAACGCGCTGGTTAAGGTTTGAGGACAATTTCTCGATTTTCGCCGTTTATAGCGGTAATTTCGACAATCAGGGGACTAACACTCCGTTATAATTAAACAAACAGAAATCGGAAAAAATAAACGGATTGCGTGTTGGATATAGCATTTAATATAGCTATTAGCGATTCAATTTTTACTTTTATATATACAATCGGGCGAGCGCAATACCCGTCGCCTTTAATCCGTTTATGGCGGTATTGCTTTTTCATAATTTTCTTTTTTTTTAAAAAACGTCAAAACTTTTGCACGTCAGGAGTGGTATATGTATATATGATACTATTAGCATCTTTGATATTTGCATTATGCTATATAAGCCGTGAGATCGTCGAATAGTCAATTTTTATATTTTCTTATAGTTGAATCTACAATTAAAACACCTCCATATTTTGATCACTTTTAGCGACAATAAAGCGAGGATTTCAGGGATCGGGTTTCATATATAAATCAACGCCTTTGTGGAACCGAGTTTTGAATAATGGGCTTTATTTATTTTTTGTGGAATAAGTCAAACATATTTTGTGGAATTTGTAATTTTTCATGAATAGTTTAAAAATATTTGCTACTTGTATCAACAAATAACACAGTTATTTAGTTTGTTTATAATATGTGGAAAGTCAACAAAATGATGTAAACATAGTAATAAAATATCTATCCAAAGCAATAAACCGAAATTTTTATGCAATTCTGACTAGCTGTAACTGGAGAGAGCGATTGTGCTATGGGTTGATCTACCCTTGTAGGAACCCAGGGTCGTTGGACCAAAGAAAAATTAGGCGACCACTTGGTTGTTCATGAATATTTTCCTGCTTAGGTATTCAGGATACATGTAGATAACTTGGTCTCCATATCTCACAGATGCAGCACTTGTTCCGTTGATTAAACAAAAAGCTTATGACCGAACATTTTGAAAACGCAACAGCAGAACCGCAGAGCGACATAGTCTCGAACCTAAACGCGAACATCACCGTCACTAAAAGCCTTCAAGGCCTCCAGGTAGCGCTCCATAAGCACCTCGGCATCTCCCTCCTGGTAGATGGACTTCTGCAGCTTGACCGTGATGAGCGGCTCCCTGGTCGGGTCGTCGCTCATCTCGAGCACGACGTCATACGGCGTCCGCTCGCGGCTGGCAATGACCTCGGTGATGCTAGCGGCGCCGATGACGCCCGACTCGGCCGCGCCCTGGCGGTAGTCGAACACGGCCTGGAACAGCGGCGCGCACGTCACCTCGGCGGGCGGGACGGCCAGCCCGAGCCGAGCGGTCAGCAGGTCGTGCGGCACGGCCGAGTGCGCCATGGCCTGCCGCACCGATTCCTTGGTCGCGTCGACGGTGGCGGCGAAGGCTGCCGACGGCGTCAGGCGCAGCGGCAGCAGGTTGGCAAAGTATCCCATGGTCGACAGGTCCGCCACCGACGACCGGTTCGTGTCCGCCAGGCCGACCGACACGGACTCCTGCGCGCCGAGCTCGGAGAGCAGCGTGGCGTAGGCGGCCAGGTAAAAGTTCATGGGCGTGGTGCGCAGCTTCTTGGTGCGCTCCTTGATTCGGTACGCCATGACGGGCGACAGGCGCGTCATGGCCGTGTGTTGGTCCCAGGCGACCGGGGAACGAGCGCTTCTGACTCCCGGCAGCGGGAGCAGCGACAGCGGCGCAGGCACGGGCGTGTACAGTGCCGTCCAGTAGGCGACGTCGGCGTCCATGCCGCCCGAGGCGAACGACTTGCGCTCTCTGATCGCAAAGTCGGTGTACTGCGGCGCGGGAGGCAGCGAGGCGCCGCCGTAAAGCTGCGCCAGCTCCGCGACCAAGTTCTCGGTCGTGGAGCCGTCGCCGGCCAGACGGTGGTAGGCAAAGACCAACAGGTGCGACGTCGGCGACCAGGTGAAGAGCGCGATCTTGAAGGTCTCACCGCCCGTCAGGTCGTAGGGTTCTTTCTGCAGGGCGGCGAGCGCGGCCTCCGCCTCGGCGCGGGACGCCACGGGCTGGGTGCGCAGGCCCCAGCTGGGCGCGGCGAGGACGTGCAGCAGCGGGCTTCCCTCGCCGTCGACGGTCTTGAACGCGGTGCGGAAGATCTCGTGCCTCTGGATGGCGGCGTCGACGGCGGCGGAGAGCTTGGCCGGGTCCAGAGTGCCCTCCATGACGACGCCGATGGTGTTGTGGGAGATGGTGACGTCGGCCAGGGCGAGCTGGCGCTTGTAGCTGTACTCCTGCACCAGCGACATGGGCGCGCGGCGCAGCACGCCGTCGAGAATCTTTTCGGCCTTTTCCGTCACGACCATGGGAGTCAGCGGCGTCATGGCACCCGACAAAGGGTCCTCTGACGAGGAGTCGGTCTCGGTTGGGGAGGCGGGACCCTGCGCATCTGCGACGAGAGGGATGGCGGCGGGCGGCAGGCGTGACGCGCCCTCGGCTGCGAGCTCCTCGATCGAGGCACCGGACAAGATACGTAGGATAGGGATCTCGACAAGAAGTTGTTTGGAGAACCTGTGATTATTATGTTGGTATTAGCTTTCGCTTTCCCCAATAAGAGTCGGATGTAGCCGGCGGGAAAATGGAGCACATACCAAGAAGCCACGGTGATAGCACCCAGCGAGTCGATGCCCTGATCAAGCAACGGCGCAGATGCGTTGACGCTTTCCTCGGGCGGAATGTGAAGCACGCCGCGCATTTTCTCGGACAGGGATTCTGCGTAAACCGCGATGGTCAGGTGCAGTCCAAGCAAGCATCAATAGAAAACATGGCGATACAACCACAAGGAAACAAGCAAACTTACCGCTGATGATAGCCTGAACCTCCTCCATGGTCGTGGCAGCAGCGACCATCTCCTTCACGCTCAGCCTGCTCCCACCAGCCTCCGCGACATCGCCTCTCTTCTCTGGCGTCTTGAGGTTGCCGAACCGCGGGTCGTTGTAGAACTTGATGGTTTCCTTGTGGCGGGACTCAAAGGCGGGGATGCCGCTACCAATTTCGATCTCGGACATGTCGATGACCGTCTTGGCGGAAACGCCGTCGACGCCGTCGACCTTGCGGCCCGAAACGACGGCCTCTGCAAACAGGCTCAAGAACTCAGCTTCACCGAGGGTGTCCACGTCGGACTTTTCCTGGAACTCGGCTTCTCTTGCGTTGCGAGTCAGATAGCCGATGCCCATGACCGCGCCGATGTGGATTGTAGAGGCCTGTTATTGTGTAGGGTTAGTTTTTCCGTTGGATCAAAACCATGACAGACAAAAAGAAAAAAAAAAAAAAAAGAAAAAGACTTACTGCAAGACCCTTGCTTCGCCTGTATTGTCCGAGTGACTGCAGGTATGCATTCGCTGCAGTGTAGTTGACCTGGCCTGGGTTTCCACCAAACAAAGCAGCACTGGAGAACATGACGAAAAAGTCCAGCGGGTTGTTCTCTGGGTCGTTGAACCGGTCGTGGAAGATCTTGGCCCCGGGAACCTTGGACTTGAGCACAACTTGCATGGTGTCCAGGTCCATGTTGTTGAGCAGTGCGTCTCTGAGCACCAGCGGCCCGTACGCGATACCTCCAACGGGTGGCAGTTTGTAATCGTCTTTCAGCTTAGCCAGGCCCGCGTCCACGGATTCGGCGCTTGATGCATCCCTATAAGATTGAGAAAAAAAGAAAAAAGAAATTGTTAGCTGTTGTCCGTATTACGCAAACGGGGTGGCTAGCGACAAAACTTACATGGAGAGAACGCTAATCTGCCCGCCCAGCCGGGTCATTTCCTTCAGCCACTCAGCTTCAGGGGTCTCGGGGTTTCGGCTGGAGAGAACCACGTGCCGCCCGCCGTGCTTGATGATCCAGCTCGCAATGCTGCGACCCATGGACTGCGACAGGCCGACCAGCAGGTACGTCTTGTTGTCCACAAACAGCCTGCTGTTATCCACAGGGCTGACCCGTGCCGGAACTTTGGGTGCGGCCTGCCAATCAACGACCGCGTCGAGGGTGCGGTTGACGACGTCGGTGGGACTGGTAGCGGTGCATGAGACGACGGGAGGCGCCGCGGCGATGCATCCGGCAACGAGCTGCAGCTGAGCCGCTTCCAGAGACTCGGTGAAGGCGGCGGTGCTGGCGGTGTCACGGGCGACGTAGTTGACGTCCCGGGCCGCGCAGCCGGTGATCTTGACGAGGCGCTGCCCCAGGGCGTTGGCAGTCGTGTCGGCAGACAGGTCGTACAGCGAGGCGATGCCGGCCGGGAGCTTCTCCTTCACTGCGCGGGTCGTATCCCACGGGTTGAGCAAGATGCTGCCGGGGACGGAAGAATCCGTACCGGCAAAGTGCACGGCCACCGACCTGGCCTCGGCGACCTGCCTGATGGCATCGACGCAGCTGCCCGGCGCCGCGTAGACCAGCACGGACGAGCCCTGCGGCGTGTCGACAATGGTCTGGGCGACGAGCCCCGCCACTGCTGACGACAGGGTCGCGGCGGAGGTGTCCTTTGCAGGGAATGTATGCTTGGCGGGTACGGTGACGATGGAAGCGTTGGATCCCGAGAGGGCGAGCACGGTTCCCTCGGCCGTCGTTCCGGTGACGACGTGGAAGTACCCCAGTCCACACACCCGGATCGCCTGGGCGGTCGAGTGGTGTACCTGCACCGTGACCTGCGTGCTGTCCAGGGCCACTCCGAGCGGGCGGGAGGTCTTGGCCGTGACCAGCTCCCTGTCGCGGAGCACGACGGGGACGGCAGTGACGTCAACATCTTCGAGTATAGGCCGGCGCGTCGAGTTCAGCCGGTTGTTCCTCGCCATGTCCTGCTTGATGCGCGGGATGTAAGGGCGGCCCTTGACGACGCAGATCTCGGGCTCGAGCGTCCAAAGCGAGTTCTCAGGGACGCCCTCCTCGAGTCGAAGGATCTGCTCCACGAGGAACCTGCAGTCCAGCTCGGCCAGGTTGTCCACGTCGAGCGACTGGAAATGCACGTCTGGGTTCTCAAGTCGCACCGTCCGCAGCGTTCCGATGCCCATGGCCTGGACGGGGTTTGTCACCCACGCGTCCTCGGTCAGCCAGAGCACAGAGGAGGAGGAGGAGTTGAAGAACAGCTGCTTGAGACCGGCCAGCTTGGCGTCGTTCAGGCCGTCAAAGACAGGAGCGTCGACTTCGGACAGGACCACATAGGTCGCCTTGGATTGCGACTTGGGCAAGCCGTCGAGGCTGGGCACGACGACGGGTGCACGGTGCGGCAGCAGCTCGCGGATCCGAGCGAGGATCGGGGCCGACTTGTCCCCGCCACCGACCACGACCAGCTCGGGGTGCTGTGGCTTGACGGGCGCGGAAAGCGGTGCGTCCAGACGTAGCTGCTCGGGGGTGATGGCGTGCGTGCTGAGGAGGGTGTTGGGGAACAGATGGGTCTCGCGGTCCGTGGTGATGCTGTCGATGCCGCTAAAGCCCGTCTTTTTGAAGATGGCGTCCCACTCCTCCCGCGTGGCGAAGGGGTCCAACGTCCGGCCTTCATCGTAACCAGCCCACCAGTCGGCAAACGACCCAAACAGGTACCCGACGCGCATGTGGTCCTTGTTGGTGGCCTCGCAGATGACTACGTGACCGCCGGGCTTGAGCAGCGTGCGCGCGTTGGCCATGGTCTCGGTCAGGCTGGGGGTGGCGTGCAGCACGGACGAAGCGACGATCAGGTCGTAGGCGTGCGTTCTGAAACCTTGTTCGGCAGGGGGTTTCGTGATGTCCAACTTGCGGAACTCCATGCGGTCGAGGAAAGGAGCAAACTTTTCCTTGGCCTTTTCGAAGAAGGCGGCAGATATGTCGGTGAAGGTGTAGCTGTTGAAGCCGAGTTCTGGGATGGCCAGGATGGACTTGGTGGCAGATCCGGTTCCAGCACCTGATGCATGTTAACTTGGTTAGAGTATTCCCGTACAGGGTGAATCGATTCAAGGGGAGGATGGAGGCAAAGCATTCGTACCAATTTCGAGAATGTCCATGTTCTGGAACCGGTGCCCAATTTGCTCAATCAAATGCTGTCCGTACTCCCATGTCGGACCACTGGTCAGGTAGCTCGTGTAGAATTCAGTCAACAAGCCGTTTTCATCCATCCAGATGAAGGGGTTCTTGTTCTCGCGGATCGTCGACAGGCAGTTTTCGCTGACCAGTTTGGCCAATCGCAAGTGAGGATGATACCAGTTCCTGTCGTGTGTTAGTTGTGTTGTTGTTGTTGTTGTTTTCAAACCTGAAAAAAAAAAAAAAAAAATGATCAACAAAGAAAGGAAAAATCTCCTCCGGACGACTTACTCCTCGAGAAGCTTGTCAATAACTTCCTCGGTATCCTCCTCCCACTCCGGCTTGTAAAAGAGGTGCTTGCCCTCGCGCGCAATCTTGACCACGTGTTCATGCCAGGCGATGTATCGCTGGTTGCCCAGGCTGGCGTTCTTGCGGTCCTCCTCGGTGCATTCGCCCAAGAACTTGCGCACAAAGTAGTAGACGCAGCGCTCGATGATGGGGATGACGTGCTTGTCCTGCTCGGTGGCCCAGAGCCTCTCGATGTCGAGGATCCTGTCCGCATCCAACGGACCCCAGACCGTCTTGGTGAAGGGCCGGTGCTCCTCGGCGCCCGAAGGCTGCGACAGCGGCTTGAGGAGCATGTCTTCGACCGTGTACAGGACGGCACCGCTGTCCTTGTCGAAGACCTCGATGTCGCCCGAGAGGAGATCGCCTCCATCGTACGTGTTCAAGGCGTTGTACCGCACGCCCTCGAGCCCGTCCAGCGTATCCGCACACACCTTGGGCACCAGCGCGATCCTCCCGACCCTTACCGGCACGTATATGGAGCGCAGGCGCTTGTCGCCGGGGGACGAGTAGGCGCCCATGACGGTCTGGAACGCCAGGTCCAAATTGGCCGGATGCAACACCATAGCATTCGGACCATCCACCAGCCGCGGGTGGGCCATTTGGCCAGAGGCCCGGGCCGTGCTGCGCGCCATGCTGTACACACAGCGGTAGTTGCCGCTGTAACTGTAGCCGACCGCGTCCAGCTCCTTGTAAAAGAGCTTGATGTCGACCGGGTTGGCATGGGGCGGCGATGGGCCCGGGGCGGGGAGAGAGACGGCATCGCCAAAGGTTATAACCATCTTGCCTTGGGCGGAGAGAGACAGGCTTGTCTCACGGGAAAGGCAAGATGCGATCCCGAACTCCACTTGAACCCGTTCGGCGGTGGTGGAGGTGACGTTTGCGGTGAGAGTCAACTCGGCCATGTCGTCGGCGTCGTCAAACGTGACCGCTTTGTCAATGGTCAAATCCAACATCTCCACCATCCCGACGGGCTTGTCCCCGGCGACATGAAGCGCACCCTCCATGGCGAGAATCACGTAGCCGGCAGCGGGGAACACGGCCTGGCCCTGCAGCTCGTGCCCCTGCATCCATTCGTGATCCCGCGGGCGGAAAAAGTTGCGCCATTGCAACCTGGTCGTTGTGCTGCTGGGCAACAACGTACCGAGTAGAAGATGCGGCCGAGGTCCATGCAGCGCCGCCTGCGTAGCCCGGGATTCGGACCAATACACCCGCGAATGGTCCCAACTGTAAGTCGGGAGACGTTTGGACACGTCGACGGGCTTGGTGCCGCGCACCTTCTCGACGAATTTCGCGCCATCGACGATACCCTGAGCGCCGAAGCGTTCCCACAGGTAGCCAAGGCACGTGCCGAACGCAGCGACGTCGTCCCCGCCTCGCTGCAGACATCCGGTGTAAGGGATGTCCTCGGCCCCGACCGCCGCGAGAGTGTTGGTCGCGGGGGCCTTGAGCGTCGGGTGCGGGCCAACCTCGATCGCGGCGTCGAGCTTGTTCTCGAGCCCGGCCTGCTCCAGCGCCTGGCAGAAAAGCACCGGCGACACCAGGTTGTCGGACCAGTACTGCGCCGTGACGTCTTCCAACGCCATGGTCGTCCCCTGACGCACGGAGGAGTACCATTTCACGCCGTTGCCCCTGCCGTCCGGCGTCGCACAGCCGCACTCTTCCAGGGCGGCCGTGTACGGTTCCGAACAGGGGAGCATGTGGTGGGAGTGGTAGGCCTTGTCGACGCGCAGCAGCCTCGCGAACTTGCCCTCGTCCTGCAGGATCTCGACGACTTCCTCGAGCGCGTCCACGTCGCCCGAGAGAGTCACGCTGTCCGGGGAGTTGCACGCGGCGATGCAAACCCTGCCCTGGAAATCCTCCAACTCGACCAGATCCCTGGCGTCATCCAAAGACATCCCCGCTGCCAACATGGCGCCGGCCTGGCCGGTCGGGCTGGACGCGTGGGTGCTGGTAAAGCCACGCAGGTAGGCGATGCGGATGGCCTGGGTGGCAGAGATGAAGCCCGCAGCGAACGCGCAGCCGATCTCGCCCGAGCTGTGGCCGACGATGGCGTCAAAGTTGATGCCGGCCGCCGCGAGCAGTTGCACCAGGACGATTTGCACGGCGGCGCAGAGCGGCTGGGAGTACGCCGCCAGCCGGACGTTTGACTCGTCTCCCTCCCGCATCAGCTGCTCCATCAGCGTCCAGCCGGGGCGGTACTGCTTCGGCAGCGTCTGCAGGCTGACGTCCAGCTCGGCCACGATGCGGGCCGCGAACGGTACACGCACGACCAGCTCCTTCATCATGGCGGGCCACTGGGCGCCCTGGCCGGTGAAGACGCCGAGGATGCGAGCGGTGGGGTTCTTTGGCGTGTAGTCGACCCCGATTTCCCCCTTGAGCGCCTCCTGTATGGCGCCGACGAGGGTGGTGAGGTCAGCTGCGGCGATGGCGTGACGCAGCGGGAGAACGGAGCGTTTTTGCAGCAGGGTGTAGGCTACGTCTGTAATGTTGAGTGATGGGTCTGCTTTCGCGAGGGACAGGAACTTCTCCAAGCTCAACTTTAGTGAACGTTTGGTGCGGGCAGAGAATACTAGCGGGAGGGCGTTGGCGGAGGTGGTGGTGGTGAGGGGTTTGAGTGTGATGGGCGGTTTGTATTCTTCCACAATGGCATGCGCGTTCGTTCCACCAAATCCTGTTGCTGTTCGTTAGCAGCTGATGCGAGCCCAAACAACGGAATAACACGACCGAAACTCACCAAAAGAATTCACACTCGCCCTCCTCGGCTGGCCCTCGGCAACAGCCGGCCACGGCGTCGCTTGCTGCGGCACTCTCAGGTGCTTTGTAAACGGCTCAACCCGCGGACTGAGATTCTCCAGGAGCATGTTGGGCGGCACGATGCCGTTCTGCACTGCAAGGCTGCATTTCAGCAGCCCAGCAATACCCGCCGTGCCCTCGGTATGTCCGATTACCGTCTTGATGGAACCGACGTACAAATCCTGCCCTTCCTCGCTGTTGGAGAAGAACGCTTTGGAAATGGCCTCTGCTTCTTGCGGATCACCAGCGGGCGTTCCAGTTCCTGTTTATTTCGTTTGGTAAGCGACTCGAACACTGTAATGATGAAATGATGAAAGCATGGAAGATTGATGGGGATTATATATATATATATATATATATGTATATATATATGTATATATACGTACCATGGGCCTCAAAGAACTGCGGCCGGCCTTCGGGCTTGTTCAGATCCAGCCCGGCCCGCGCATAGGTTGCCCTGATGAGTGATGCCTGCGCCACGTTGCTCGGCATGGTGATTCCGGTGGTGCGGCCGTCCTGGCCGACGCCTGTTTCACGGATCAGGGCCTCGATTGAATCACCATCCGCCAAGGCCTGGGAGAGGGTTTTGAGAACAACACACGCTATTCCCTCCTGCTTGCTGTTAGTCTTTCCGTCCTGGGGGAATAACTTGTAGGAGGAAACAAATTTGGTGGAGGAAAAAAAAAAAGAAAACATACTCCTCTTGCATATCCATCTGCTCCGGCATCCCACATGCGTGACCGTCCTGTAGGTGAAAGCATAGACAATTTGCTTTCCGTAATAAAATTTACTTGGTAATCGTCAGCCCCTTTCTAAATTTTCAGATAGATGCCTACTGTGATGTGCTCAACTTACATGGTGACAGCATCAAGTTCGCACCCGCCGCCACTGCGACCCTGCTTGTGCCGGACCGCAACTGCTGCACGGCGTGGTGGACTGCAACCAGCGACGAGCTGCAGGCCGTGTCGATGGTCATCTGCGTCCGTGTCAGCGCAAATCATCCCTATCACCCATCAGCAACGCACGAGGAAGCAACTCACACTAGGCCCATGCCAGTCAAAGAAGTAACTCAACCGATTGCTCGCGATGCTCGTCGCGGCACCAGTCGCCAAGTAGGTGGGGATGGCGTCGAGATCTCCGACCTTGGTGAGCTCGAAATCGTGCGTCATGATACCAACGTAGACTGCGGTGTCAGAACCCTTGAGCCCGCCCAGCGTTTGACCCGCCGCACACAGCGCGTCGTATGTGGCTTCCAGCAGCTGCCTCTGCTGCGGGTCCATGCTCTCGGCCTCGCCGGCCTGGACATTGAAGAACTGTGCATCGAACGTCTTGACGTTGTTCAAGAAATACCCTTGCCGTGCGTTGGTGCGCCCGTGATGACTGCCGTCCGCGTGGTGGAAGGCGTCGGCGTTGAAGCGGTCCTTGGGTATTTCTGTCTGAAGGTCACGCGGGCTCTTGAGGAAGTTCCAGAGGTCAGAGGGCGTGGACAGGTCACCTGGGAAGCGGCATGCGCTACCGATAATGGCGATGGGTTCTGGGGCCATTGTGATGTGAAAAAAAAAAAAAATGTTGCAGGTGAAGTGTCTGTCCGTTAACGAGTATGGAGAAGCTGTGATGGGTATCTTGAAAGAGTCTTGGCTGGCGATGATTCACCTCGCACCGCGATAAGAGTCCTACAGGCTTAGGCGAGGTATTCCCGCACCGGCGTGCATCATGGTTATAAATCACCCGGTCGAGGCCATGAGCCGACGGATGGCATCGCAAAGAGCTCGATCAACCATGCCAGGATGTGATTATCGTTCAAGATACCACATCCCAGTTTCGGCGTCTGGCCAACCCCGACTCCAACCATGGCCCACCGCACAACATATCAAACAAACTCTAACGGCACATAGTCAAGCAAGCCTCACCAACCACAATATTTTGGGGTCCCGCAGCGTATAGTCCCGAAGTATAACCCCTCGGACAAGAGCCAGCCGTCGAAATAAAGCTCAACTATACCCGGAACGCTGCGTCTCCCCCTGGTGCCATCCGCCCTGGCGGCAGTTGCGGTGGGGAGGGGGGCGTGCGTCATCCACAGACCCCTGAAGATTTACCCCTACTACAGTAGGTAGCACTGTCTGTGCCAATTTTTATCGGCCGAGAAAGGCCAGTACAGACTGTAACCTTTCTGAATCATGTCCTAGTCGATTTAGAAAAGGCGGGGGAGTGGGACCATGTGCAGAATCATTCTCCATATAATAAGAAGAAATAAGAGAAAAAAGAAAATGGCTCATATCCCAGCATAGCTCACCCGATTTGGAAAGCTGCTCGCACAGCCTACATATATCGATCGACGGAAATATCCACTGCTACTACGGTACTTGGGTACATAGTACGTAGACTAGCAGGGTAGAGGGAATCCCTTACAGTTGTGGAGAATATACTTTTCTGTGGTATTTTTCACGCCGATCGTATATACAAGCTCACTGGATAAATGCAGCGGAAAACACTTTGTTTTTGTTCATTTCCTATTACAGCAAGACTTGAAGTTATCAAACCCCGTTTGTGCCATCTCGTCTTGTATCAAACTGCCCAAGGGCAACACGGTGCGGGACCTGGTGGTCGTGCCGTGCTAGTCAGTGCATTGCTTGCGTGCTTTCTCTCTTTGCTTGATCGGGAACTAGTGCTGTGGGTCGGAATCCCCATCACTTGACCGCTCTTGATATTTGTCTCTAGCCTAAGGGCACTCACTGCAAGTCATGTCATGGCTCTTTCGCGCGCAGGTTGCTTGGGTCTTGGGTCGAGCCCCGTCAGTTGCATAAGAGGCTTGATGAAGGACTTGGTGAAGGACTTGGTTACGGAAGCTGGTTGATAACAAAAACTTGAAATGATCAAAACTTTGTCCCGTAAAGGTTTTCATTCTATATTTGGTAGAGATACTATACGCTGCCGTGGGTGGTAATCAGAAACCCAGCAGAAGTAGAAGTTTATTGTAGCATCAATGGCACCATCGGCGACATTGATCACCAACCCAGCCGAGACAGTCATAGTTGAACAAGGTCAAAACTCAAAAGCCCTAACCCATCAGGATCCCAATCTCGCTAGACTCCAAAAACTCCCAGTTCTTGTTGGCACCCGCCCGCAGAAACTCTATTGCTCTCTCCCGCCAGGCTGCAACCTCATCCTCGGTGCAGCCCCAAAGGCGCTCCGCTATGCGCATAAAGTAAACCAACATGACCCCAGTAAGCATCCCGGCCTTGATCTTGAACGCTTCGTCGATGATGCCGGCAGAGTGCAGTCTGTATGCCTGCAAAAATGCCGCAAGCATCCCGCGGTCTCCGTGCTTCGCCTCCAGGACCATGGCCTCGACCGCCCACATGGCCACGTCACCCACCGCCTCGCCAAACTGCGACAGCTCCCAGTCCACAATGTACAGATCCGGCTTGGGACCTCCCGCCGAGGACAGCAGGGTGTTCATCGGGCGGAAGTCCCACGCCGTCAACGTCCGGGCCGTCTGCACCCCGCGCAGCGCCGCCAGCACCGCCTCGCTTTCGGCAGGGTCCGGCAGTGCGGACTGCACGAGCTTGTCCAGAAACCCGCCGGGGTTGTAGAACCGACCGAGCTCCGGGTTGACGGGGTCGAAGCCGCCCGGGCCCTCGGCGACGCCGGCGGTCTGGAGGTTCCCCAGCCACTTGCCGACGCGCGCGCCAACGTCGGCGTAGTCCAGCTGCTGGTCCTGCGCAAACGCCTCGAGCAGATTGACGTCGCCGGCCCAGGACATGATGAAGCCGTTTTCCGTCTGCTGCAGCACCGTCGGCACGCGCACCGACGGCTCAGCTGCCGTCGCGGCGGCCACCACGGGCGAGTTGAGCGCGCGGACTTCGATGGCCAGACGGGCGGGCGAGACGGCGTCGTCGCTGTACTTGGGCGTTGAGTCGGCGCACTTGAGCACGGCCGGCGATGGCGCCGGGTGCAAGGGACTGTGGAAGCCGTCCAGCCGCCACAGGTAGCAAGACGTGCCGGCTGTGATGGGAGTTGCAGATTTGCAGGTTATTTTGTTTTCCGCCAAGTAGCTGTTGATGTCCCCCGCCCAGTGTTGGGGGTGTGATGGTGGGCTTGTTGTTGCGGGCATTGTAGTGTTCGGTGTGGAATATGTCTTTTTTTTTAAAGTTTGTTGCGTTAATTAAAGATATGCGTGTCATGAGCTGGCTTTGTCTTGGGAGAAACTATTGCCTATCAAGCCGTATTTATAAAGTTTGGGGACGGAGAGGGGAACGAGGTCAGTGGGGCGGGAGACACATATTTATATTCATGGCCCGGCCGCCCGAATGTAAGTCATGCTGCCTTGCCCAGCTCCTTGTTCACTGCCAACTCTCTCCCGTACACAAAATTTTCAGTATGGGCGCACGGACCATGCTGTTAACGTTTGCGCGGGACTTCCGCCTGTAGCCCTAACAGGCGCGCACACACGAAAAACTCTTCAACCTGTCGCCCTAAGCACCGTCACTACACGGAACGCCTTTCCTCGCAACACCCATGTATAATCGACAGATCTCCCCTTTGACGAGTTTTCCACTGATCGCGGTGAAGGAAGAGTCCGATCGGCGGCTCGGCGCGCCACCCGCATAGAGGCGCACAAGACAAGGCCCAATCTCGCGATGCGAGCCAGCGTGGCACAAAAAAAAAAAAAACTTTGCCAGCCGGAAAGGCAGGCGTCCTTCCCCGGAAGGCTAGACAATACGGTTTAAAAGAAAGGGAAATTAGGCTGAGAACCACCCGACGGTTCTTCGAATCGACAGGGCACCCTCTCACCCCCTCACACCTTCTGGGATTGCCTGCAGCGAGGAGGTAGTGCCGTTACGGGGGTTGGTTAGTTGTACGTGGACCGGAAGCACTGTGCCGGCGCGGCAGTCTCCAAAGGGTCCCGACAGCAAGACGTGGTCGGCCCATTGCTGGAGACGGCTTTGGGTAACGGGAAGCAAGAAACGTGGGCACGGCCTTGGTTCGCACCCTTGGTACACCCCGTGGACGGTGGGCCGTGGTGGAATAGTGTGACTGAGGCGCCCCATGCTTCTCACTCGCACTGGGAATCTGCGCCGGGTCTGGAGGACGGGAAGAACTCGATTGCATTCATGTCCACATTGTGGCGCTGGGCTAGCCCAGGAACCAACGGGGGACTAGGCTGTGGATGGACATGTACGGGGTGTCGCCGGCTTTTCGAAGCTTTCTACTCGCACTAGGGACGTACACCGGGGCAGATGATGTCGTCGGCATGTTAGGCGGAAGAGACGCTATTTTAGCCGGAGAGGACGGATGCGCGCGTCGGTCTATCAAGAGGCCTTTTTGTGGATGCGGTAGGCTTAAGGTGCAAACCTTGTATTTACGTGGCAGGCTGGGTATCCAGCGACTAGGAGGGCTCTAGCTGGCCTGTCCGTTAGAGGGTCTGGTCCAACCCTGTGACTATAGTTTACTGTAGGAAATGCAAGGGGCGGGAAAAAGGGGCAGTTCGGCTCCCTGGTGGACCGAAAACTGCCAGCGGCTCTGGTCCGAATTCCAGCGGGTTAAACGGAGCGCTGTAAATAGGGCAGACGCCTCTGCCGAGGAAAAAGCCTATACGAAAGGGGTGCGGGCCGCGAAGCGGGAGTACTGGAGGCACCGGATCGACCAACTGCGCGACGATAAGGATTTGTGGAACATGGTGGGCTGGCTGGGAGCCGGACCACGCCTCCGGTCCCCGCCGCTGGTTATTAACGGCGAGCAAGTGAGCGAGCCTTTAGCAAAAGCGGAAGCACTGCAACGGGAGGTGCTTGGCCGATTTTCGGCGGAGGATGACCTGCAGGGAGACCCCTTGGAGGCCTGGTCGCCGGACGAGGCTAAAATCCCTTGGGACACCCAGGTTAGTGCGGAAGAGGCGGAGCGCTCCTGCATTGGGGTTACGAGCACGTCCCCGGGCATCGACGGAATGACCGTCCGGCTACTAAAAGCCGGATGGGCTTCGTTGGCCGAGCCGGTGCGCAGGCTCTACCAACGTTGCCTGGAACTCGGACATTTCCCAGCGCCTTGGAAGAAGGCCGAAGTCGCGATGCTACCGAAAACGGGGAAGAAAGACCGGAGCAGCGTTCGATCCTGGCGGCCTATAGCCCTCCTCTCCTGCATCGGAAAAGGCCTCGAGAGGCTCGTTGCACGCCGGATAGCTTGGGCCATACACGACAACGGGCTCCTTAGCTGCACCCACGGCGGTGCCCTACCCAAACGATCGGCGACGGATCTGGTTTGTGCCCTCGCCCACGATATCGAGCAGGCTCTAGCTCGCGGGGAGGAAGTCACCCTTGTCGCATGCGACGTCCAAGGCGCCTTCGACGCCCTCCTCCATGGGCGATTGATACGGAAAATGCGGAGCCTCGGGTTTAGTAAAATGCTCCTCAGGTTCGTGATTAACTTTTTAAGCGGCCGCCAGGCCCGAGTCCGGCTGGAGGGTACGACCACGGGCTTTAGGCGGCTCGGGTGCGGCACCCCGCAAGGGTCTCCCCTTTCCCCGATCCTATATATGCTATATTTGGCGTATCTCGTCAAAAACGGTACGAAGTGGCGGTTGGCATATGCAGACGACGTGCTTACATGGAAATCGTCACCCTCGTTGGAGGAAAACGTACGTTGGCTGGAAGATAAACTCCGGGATATGCACGAAATTGCGGCGGAAGAGAAAATCCATTTTGCAGCGGAAAAGACAGAGGTGATCCATATCACTAAGAAAAGGCACGGTCGCAACCCGGAAATCCGGATTAATGGTAGAACGGTTACCCCGGTCCAACTACCGGGCGGTCGACGCGGACAAAGCGCCTCCGGGGCCGAGCGCTACCCGGGCATGCGTTGGCTTGGTTTTTGGTTCAGCCGACGGCTAGACGGGCGCCGCCACGTGGCCGAAAGGGCTGCCAAAGCAATGGCGGTCGCTGCTCACCTCAAAGGCTTTGGGGCAGTAAAATACGGACCGCCTGCGGCTGCACTTCGCAAGGCAGCGGTGGCATGCGTGGGTTCCTCGGCCACCTACGCAGCCGAGGCATGGTACAACCCAGCGCACAAACAAAGAGGACTCCTCAAAGCACTGAACAAACCGCTGGTTTTAGCGGCACGGGCAATCCTCCCGGCGTATAAAACCACCCCCTCGTCCACTGTTCTCAGGGACGCAGGATTACCCTCGGCCCGCGTCGCGCTGGCCTACACCCGCCTGAAATACGGCGCCCGACTAAGGCTCGCGGACAAGGGGCACCCCCTTGTCAGCCGCCTGCGTGAAACACCTCGTGCCCGCAACTCGGGCCATTCGGCCACAACCCTGCAAACGGCTGCACAACTTCTCCCGCGGATCCGGAGACTAGAGTTGCGCGCACCTCGCAATGCCCCGGATTCTCGCACTGACCCCACCGGAGGAGTCCCGAAAGAGGAAGCGGCCCGCCGCTTTATCGAATGGCTGGACATGGTATCACCTGACGATATCGTGGTATATACGGATGGTTCGGAAAAACACGAAAACAACTGCGTCCAAATAGGGTACGGATGGGCCGCTTTTAGGGCGGGCCTGGAATTTGCCGCAGGCTCCGCATCTATTACGCCGGAAAGCCACGTTTTCGACGCCGAGGCGATTGGCGCCCTAAAAGGGCTACAGGCGGCAGCCAAGGCCCAGCCAGGCGCCCGGATCTGGATTTGTGTGGACAGCACCTCGGTTATTTGGGGTCTTAGAGGCGACGCGCCGCGTTCGTCCCAATGGGCCTTTCTGGAGTTCCATAACCTTGTCGATCTACTCCGAAAACAAGGTACCGAGGTTCGGGTCCGTTGGTGCCCTGGGCACCAGGGAATCCCGGGAAACGACCGGGCTGACGAGCTGGCCAAGGCCGGCTCCGCCGGACCGCCGGACCCAGACCCGAGGGCTCAGCAAACCACGTATAGCGGTGCCGGCACGGTCCTCAGAGCCATTCTTTCGAATATAGAGAAGGACTGGTGGCGTAAAGAACTCTGTGAACGGTCCCCCGCATATAGGGAATGGAAATTCAAATACACACCGAGAAAGGAGCCCGAGGAACTGCGTTTGCCAAGACCCCTACTGGGCCATTATTTGGCCATGAGGACCGGCCACGGCGATTTCAAAGCCTACCATGACCGTTTCAACCACCAGGATGCAAACACCTCGTGTGCCTGGTGCTGGAAGCGGACCTCCCCTGAACACCCGGTGCACTGCCGCTTTTCGCGGGCGGTGTGGAGAAACTGGCCGTGGCTTGACAACGAGCGGCCGATCGGGCCGCCAGACCGCGCCCAACGCCGCAAATTCTTCCAGACAAGCCTCGGGCAACCGAAAAGCTTTGAGGCGTTTTCGATAGCCACCAACTACTTCAGCGCCCGCCCCAGAGCGGCCCGCCAGCGCCCCGCGCGCCACGAACGCACTTTACGCCTAGGGACACCGATCGTAAACGACTCGAACTCTGACGAGGAATAGACTTACTGCCTTTTCACCCACACTTCACGGCACAAGCCGTCAGACGAACCCTCCGTGCACCTTAGGCACGGGGTCGCGTCAGTGAACTAACCCCCTAAGCAGGACCGGGCCCGAACCCGGTCAGGCACGATCCGCCTCTGCCCTCCTTGTTTTCCCCCTGTGTAAATAAAGAAGATAGAACGCGCGCCGAGATACCCCTCGGGAGGTTGCTAACGGCCGGCTAACAAGCCGGGCTGAGCCCGGCGTTAACTAATACTACTACTACTACTACTACTACTCCTTGTTCACTGCGATACTGCATATATATCCAAACACAAATATAGTAGTTCCACACACACAAACACACACACACACACACTTTCGTCATGCCCGCTGAAAAGTTGTTCATCCGCAAGATTGAGGAGAAATCGCGCCTCATACCCTCCAACATCTTTGCGCGCGTGCCGCTCCCCAACTGGGAGACCAACGGCTACCGTTCCATCACCTGGAAGCAGTACAATGACGGCATCAACAAGATCGCTTGGTGGCTGGACGAGAAGCTGGGCAAGTCGGTGGACAACGACACGGTTGCCTACTTTGGCGCCAATGACATCCGATATGCCTATGTCTTCGCTGCGTTGAACAAGACCGGGCGAAAGGTGCGTGCTCTCCTTTCCTCTTGGGGGTTTTTCATCCCTGGAGCGCGGTCAAGTGACACTGGAACCGTTGCTCTAACGATCGACAGCTCCTTACCCCCGATGGTCGCCTGTCACCGTTTGCACTGCACGGCCTCCTGGCCGAGACGCAGTGCAAAGCATGGCTGTACACGGAAGACGAGGTGGCGGAGCAGACCCCCTTCGCTCTGGAAGAAACCGGCATCAGCCTGCAGCCTTTCCCGACGTTGGACTGGATTCTTGACGCGGACGACACCCCGGCCTACCCGTACACAAAGACGTACGAGGCCAACAAGCATGACGAGATTGTCATCATCCACACATCGGGCACCACCGGGCCGCCCAAGCCCATTTACATGAACATCGGCTTCTGGGCGGCGGCATGCGCGAGCTCCCGTTTGGCCAAGCGGCATTGGCCGCGCAACATGAGCAGTGACGAGCTGTTTGGCCGAAGTTTGATCCTCGCCTGCCCCATGCGATGGAACTCGGGCCTTATTCTGACCAACTCTTTTGGCGTGTTTACGAACACGTGTTGCATCATTCCGCCCGCTGATACGGTCGGTCTGCCGCCGGCCGTGTTCGACAAGCTGGTCAAGATGAACTTCGTCGAGGGCCTGGTCGCCACGCCCTTTACCGTGGTGGACCTTTACAACGACCCGGCCACCAAAGAAACCCTGCAGTCCCTCGAGTTCATCACCTACCTCGGTGCGCGCTTCGACAAGGTCATCGGCGACGAGCTGGTGAAGCACACACGGCTGGGGTCCGTGATCGGCGCCACCGAGACGGGCGGCAGATTCTCGCTGAATCCGCGGGACAAAAAGTTCTGGCACACGTACGAGTTCATCCCCGAGGCGAACGTGCGGCTGGTTCCCATCGACCAGTGCGAGCTGCCGACGAATGCGACGCAGGATGCCGACGTCTGTCGCATGTTCATCGACCGGCCCGCCGGCGACATCTCGGAAGACATGTGCGCGTTTTGGAACACGAGGATGTACGCCAACGTCGACACCATCGACACCAAGGAGCTGTGGCGGCCGGTCGACTGCGATGGCACCACCCGCTGGGAGTTCTTTGCCCGCGCCGACGATTCCATCAAGCTCTTTGGCGGCGTGTCCTTCTCCTCGGAGGAGTTTGAGACGCCGATCCAGCGGCACCCCGACGTGCGTCACGTCCTCGTCGGCGGCGCCGGGCGGCCTGCCCCGTTTGTCATGCTGGAGATGAGCGAAGACGCTGTCAAGGGCAAGGACAGGAGCCAAGTCGCCAAGGAGATTTGGGAGACGGTCATTCAGCCGCTGAACAAACAGGTCGTCAAAGAGATCCAGATTCCTCTCGAGACCGTCTTGGTCCTGCCTGAGGGCCGCAAGCTGCCGCTCAACTGGAAGCACCTCGTCATGAGGGTCAAGGCGCAGGAGGAAAACGCAGTGGAGATTGAGGAGCTGTACCAGAAGTTGGAAACGGTGCAGGGGAGCAGAGAGAAGTTCGCCGAGTTCATGAAGTAGATACTATCTAGGTAGTTGGCAATGCCTACCTGCTTGGCTTTCCTGCTTTCTAAATACAAAGCCGATCCCCGCCGTTTCTATCAGTCCCTGCATTCTGTTGTGCTCCAGAGCTACTGCACCCCTCCCAGCCTATGGGTCAATATCTTCTACATCTTTACTAGTCCAAACACCTGGAATCTCGCTAACGTCCAAGGGTTTACGCTCATAACCAGTCGCGAGAATCCCGCGATCATTGGTGATGCGGTGTTTCTCCAGCCAATCGTAGATAGGCTCCCACTTCTTGCACTGCCGTTCGTATCCCCACCCCGTTCCCTCTTCTGCTCCGCGCCACTCGATCGTCAGGTCGGGGTTGCACATGATCGTCTGCCGCACGTAGTCCCAGCAGTGGTTGAGATGCTCGAGCTGCCAGGAGACGCCGAAGAGCGGGGTTTTCTTGTCGCCAGTTCGGTTATAATAAAGGTCGTAAAACGCGTGTTTGGTGGAGTACTTTTTTTGAATTTTTTTGATTTTTGAATTTTTAATTTTCATTAGCAAGAAAACTCTACCCACTCAAACATTACTGTGGATGACGAGGGAGTATCTTACGAGACAGTGCAACTGGTGCGCTATGCCTGTCCACCCCGACGCTCCCCGAGGGAGTGACGGATCCAGTCCCGGCTGCGCTGGGAGACCAGTACCGTCGACCATGACAAGCCCGCGACCCACTACAGTTGTTAACAATAAATTAAATCCACAAAAAAGAGGGAAAGGAAACAAAACATGGTTCTCATTTACCTGGCATGAGATGGCTCCAAGCCTTTAGTTCATCCTCGTCCGGCGGGCGCGTGTATATGTCCTCTGCCTCGAGGACCTTGGTGACGGGGACTGTGCAAGTCAGTACGCAGCCTGATGTACGTTCAGTTGGAATAACACGACGAACAAACTACCAGAAAACTCACTCTCCGGCGCAGTCCAGAATTGATGTTTATGCGAGACACACGAATCCTCGTCGTGACGGATGATGAGAAGCAGCAGCGCAGACAGCGAGATGAGGTTCGACACCAAGAGCACAAACGTAGGACCTAGTCTCCGAAGGAACCCGGGCCTGGGGGGCGCCGGTGAGGCCGGCTGGATCAAGCCTGCGTCCTCCGAGTCCTCTGGGTCCTCGTATTCCCTTTGTTGAATCGCCATATCTGCAGTCCTATGCGTTGCATAATAGTGGGAGGCTTCTCATTTGCAGTTTATAATGTTCTCCATCCCAGTTGTTGATCTTTACCGGATCCATATATACTAAGTGCCTTCCCCTCACAAGACGACCCGCCCGGGTGCTGGTTCCACTCTTCGAAAAATACGCTCAAACAATTCATTCATTCATCCAGTAGAATCGTGCTACTTCGTATCATGATCTCTGGCAAAGATGGCAAGGATCATCACCGTGGTGTGTGTCAGTTTTCCCAGCGACCTGTTCCCACACATGGAGTAGTTTTGGTGGGAATATGTTGGGGCGGTGGAGTTGGTGTTCTAGCTCACGTTACCCCGAGGACTCTACCGCCCCGTCTTGAGAATTTTGCACCACCGGAAGTATGGATTCTTTTTACCAATAAGATCAATACCACAGCATTATGTATTATCACCTAAGCAGATCTAACAGACGAGGATTGGCAAGCGTGCAGGCCACGGTCTCCGTAGCGGGGCTCATTATTATGCTATTCTTCCAGTAGACAAGCGGTTGTGACTTGGCTTCTTGACTCGATCTCAAAGAAGCAGACAGAAGTACAATCGACGGGCATTAATACCGACTTTTCTGCACTGTTGGTTACCCGCGGCCAATATACAGCCCAGTTTTCAGCCACCAGCCACGCGTTCATTTGGCATACAAAAACAAACCCGAGAGGACGTATAGAGGTAGCATTTACCCAAATTACGTCGGGTAATTACACTGTGCATACAGGAGGCGTTTCAAATTGCAGATGCCGTGGAAAAGAATGGTGTTCTCGAATGCGCAAAATGAAGTGGAGTCGATATTGATATTCCCCCCCACTATACGTACATGGCGGCTCGGGGCGCCCGATCCATTCATAACCTGTGGGTCGCAACATTTTTACGTGGGCCTGGTAAATGACCTTACTGCTTTGGGCGAATCCTAAAAGCCGTGATCCTGGCCATGTCTGGACATAAGACGCACAAAATGGAAGAGTGAGGCGGCCATTCCGGCGCATGACACACGGATAGATCAATTTATGGGGAGTCCGGACCAAGCAGTCAGTGATTTAGAGTTACAGCCGATGTAACCTATAAATACCCCACAATCATACATTGCTCATGTAAATCACCAAGTTACGTTGCATTTGCCCACTATAGGACCTAGTAGCAATAATAATATAAAATAGTGGACCCCTTTCGGTTACATCCGCACAACAACCTTGTTTCCAGACAGCTTCTTTTCCCTTATCATGTCCATCCCGGCCATGATTGCTTCGAACCCACCATCTATGATCCGCAGGGGATGGTGCTTAAGCTTTCCGTCGTGAACCAGTTGTGTCGCTACATCCCAGAGTTTGACCCCATATTCCTTGAGTTCGTCATCCGGATCACTCCCGTAAGGCGCCGGCCACGTACACCCTTCGCCAAAAACCCGAGGGCCGACGGTAAAATCACATTTCACCACCTTACGCGTGGCCGCGTGTTCCTGCCAGGGGTCCAGGGATACGTATCTGCCGCCCGCGCGCCCGATGGTGCTGAAGCAGAGGACGGTCGATTCGACGCTGGTTATGCAGTCGAGGGCGTATTTGAGATTTTTCGCGTACGCTTTCTGTTGGGCGGGGTTAGTCGGGTCGTTGTTGGAGACGTTGCGTAGAAACCGTGGATGCCCATCAAGAGAAGCTTACAATCTTTTGCGCGCACTCCTTATCGTTTCGGTCAAACACCTCTTCGGCCCCGTTGCTTTTGGCCAGTGCAAAGTTTTTAGGCGAGCAGACGGCGATGGGGATCATGCCGGACCTATCGCCTCGTTCAGTATCCAACAAGCACAGACAGACGACAGGCCCGTTGCGCGAATAAAAACTTACAGTCTCAACAACTGCATAGCAATCGTTGCCGTGGCAGTACTTCCGCCATAAACCAGCACATGAGACCCCTTCTCAACCGGGGCATCCGGCAACGGCAGCCCCAACAGCTTCAAGGCCAGACCCGCAGTGCATAAACCGACAGGCAAGCTTGCAGCAGCTTCGTAGCTCCAGTCGTCTGGAATCTTCATCCACATGCGCCCGCGAGTCACATTGTACCCGGCAAACGCGCCCCTCTCGGGACTGGGTTTGAACAATTCGTTCTGCGCTCCACAAACACGGTCACCCACCGCCACGTCCTTGACCTCTGAACCGACCGCCACCACGTCGCCGGCAAAATCTGCGCCGAGGATCGCTTGGGGGACGGCAAAGGGCCCACGCATCTTGGTGTCACTGGGGTTAACGCCGACAGCCCGCACTCGCACCAGGACCTGGTCGGGCGGCAGGGGCGGGAAGGGGCAGTCAGGCCGTACGACCACGTTGTCATGCTCGTCGACAACCAGGCCTGGTTGGGTGGCTGGTGGTGTGAAGGTCATTTTCGTGATGGTCGAATGCTGGCGGTCGAGGGTGCTGATGAGGACTTGACCAGGACGATCCAAGTGGAAACGCGACCAACCTCTAATGGATGAATCTTATAGGCAGCGCGATCAGAGGCGGTGTGTAAAATACCGATCCGGCATGTTGATTGACTAGCTAACATCTTTGCGTTGTGTTTTATGTATATAGCCAAGTTTTTCTTTTTTTCTTTTTTTGTTTTTGTTCTAAACACACGCCCTTCCGTCCACCCCCTCAAAAGATCATGCCATATGAATCCCATCTCATCACCGCGTCTCCTCTTTGACAAGAATAACGAGTCCCATCCGAACACGGCAGTTATTGCACAAACTTTGTCAATCTTTTCACTAGCCGTTTAGCCTTTTGTCCCCTCATCTCTTCTTCCATCTTTTTTTTTTCTTTTGCATAATCGCAGAGATCAGCCGACAAAGCAGGCTTGCCTGACCTGGGGGCAAAAGAAATGCTGGCCAAAAGACCCTCCAAGACAATCCTCTGCCTGCACGGCGGGGGCGCGTCTGCTGATATTTTCCGCTTCCAGACCTCGTCGCTGCGCGCCGCCCTCACCGAACACTACGACTTCCTCTACGCCTGTGCACCCCACCTCGCCACCCCGGGTCCTGATGTGCTCCCTTTTTTCGCGGGCATGGACCCCTTTTACAGCTGGTTCAGGCCGATACACCCCGACCCGGAGGCAGAGATAGCCACTTTTAACGAAGCGGTCAAGGGCTTCGTCGACAAGTACCTGGCGGCAAACCCAGGCAGCAAGATTGTCGGCGTGCTGGGCTTCAGCCAGGGCGCAGTCGCCAGCACCCTGCTCCTCTGGCAACGGCAGGTCGACAAGGTCACCTGGCTGCCGGATCTTCGATTCGCCGTCTTGCTGTGCCCGGGCTACAGCGAGGTGGCGACGAAGTACATGCTTTCCGTCTGCGAGGAACAAAACCTAGGCGCGCACGGCGTGGTCGTGACCCTGCCGACGTTGCACGTACACGGGCGCCAGGACACTGTCAACCTGCCGCAGAGCAGGCGCATGTATGCAACTCATTACAAGGGCGCGCGGCTTCAGGAGTTTGACGGCGAGCACGAGGTCCCTAAAAGGGTGGGCGATGTAAAGAAAATTGTGGAATACGTCTTGGGGTTCCCGGTTTAGGTCTTTATTGGTTATTATGGGGCTGTGGAGGCAGGAACTCGATTTCTTTTTTTTTTTTTTGTTGTATCTTTGATGTTTTGCATCTCGTCACTTATTAAGAATGAAGGATATGCTGCACTCGTCTCGAAACGAGAATATGTCTTGCAAGGTTAATCCCCTCCACCTATCGGCCCGAGCCCACATGATTCCTGGTTAAGGACAAGGCAGATGGCAAAGCCTTTTCTCCCCGTCTCTCCCATTTCCATTCACTTTATTTGAATGATGCCACCAGAGCCCGCCAAGCCCCATCAACTAACTGTACAGTGCGCCCACCAAATGTAACCCGAATAGTTGTTCAATACAACTCAACACCGTACCCCCTGAGCAAAAATGCCGGTCGCTCCACGACGGCGCGATGACAAGTCAACAACCATCCTTTTTACACTTCTGAGGTGGCCATGCACTTACAGCGCTTTGTATGCGGGCGGAACGGCTGGAGGGATTGCATTTGAAAGAGGGGTATAACATTGTATGTCTACGGGATTGTGAATGCACAAGGGCATTAAAAAGCCAAAATTCTGCCGGATAGTGGAAGCACAGCCCAAAAGTATATGACATCGAAACAAAATTAGCTCATTCTGGTAGTAGTTTAAAACCGGTGGTTGAGTATCGCAAAATAATTTACCCGGTGATAAATTGTAATATAAGCGTTCATGCGACTGTAAAAGAGAAATTTATTAAGATGACTCACAAATTGATTATGACTTGTATAGACAAAAGGACCTTTTAAACCTTGGCATGAAGCTCAAATGTCTAACAATGAATTTTGAGAGAAAAAAAATCACTAATTTGATCGGTTATACGCTTTAACGCATCAAAGACTTATAAAAGGCACGCGGGTGAAATATATACATATAAAACACAAATCTAAAATTCTGGTTTAGATTTATACCCTTATTAAAGAGCCGTCGTAGATATTTCAAAAACTCCTACTGCATTAGGCATGTATGAACAGAGTTAAAACGTGTTGTGGGGCAGAATTTGAGCGTTTTCGGTATATGAAAATTTTCAGTGCCAGATCGCCAAGACTTATCACGCAGCTTACCATCGGCTTGATCGGACTTCCGGAGTACCCGACCAGACGTGTACCAGAAAATAAAAGGAAATTGTTGGCGATTCGAGGTTTTACTCAACGTCATATTACTACGTTGTAGGCATTTCGGTACCGTTGCCCCGCATTACATATCTAATCACCAGTACATGGTTTGCAAGATATGAATGCTACCTCAATGACAGGGGTGATAAATATCACCCGCCCCCACCTGGCATCCTCGTCCCAACTGTGGGCCACAGACTTGGCGCTTCAATCGAAATTGTTTCCTAACCTTGCTATATGAGTGCATTTAAGAGGAAGAATTAGAAACACTTGTGATTGCCACATTCTTCATATTATGGAAAACCTATCAGAGGAAGGCTCTTGCCTAGTGAACGAGTGATTATGGCGGCATTCAGAGTATAATCAATCATAATGGCAGACGCGGTACGTACCACTACACGCACCATATGGTTATTTGATCACGTCAAACAACCCGGATATTGCGTTACCCCTGGATCAAATTGGGTTGTTACACTTGATCCATATTGAGTACCACAGTAGGTTTTGCTTTGGATGATGTAGCAGCAAGGACTTTTTTTCTTCTTGATTTTCCTTGCTGAAACTTGCCAACAAGTCTTGTTCATTCAATTGCTTTAACCCGCCATATCCGAGAACATGAACTGGTTTCACAATCACTTGTTAAGAACACTGCAGTGATGATTCTGGGCGGGTTGGGAATGACCTCGATTGAGCTGCCGCCCCACCTTCCAAGGTATGTGAGTCTCGACCAGGCAAAGATACAGAGTTAGATGAGAGCAATCGGTAGCCGGGGGAAAGGAGGAAGCTCAATCTCCCTTCAGAATACATAGTTAACTGTAGCCGCCTGAATGATATGGAAATTTCAGGGGTGTCTAAACGGATGTTCTCTAGACCTACATTTCATAACAAACTGTACTGGGTCGCAATAAGCAGATAGCTAGACCCAGATCGCGTCCGATTTCGCGCATGGAAGTATGGTGTCTAACACTGGCTGAACTTGCACAACCTGGCCCAGAAACAAAACGCTGGACTCATCAAACAAAATGCAGCCAAGGAGGCACAGATCTGCTGGCACCATCTATCCGACGTGCTTGTTCCGCAACATCTCCTTCGGCGGTATCGTTCCCTGCGGAATCCCGTGCTCCCGCGCAAATTCCTGCCAGTCGGGGCGGGCCCAGAGCAAATCCCACTCTATGATTGCATCCTTGTTCACAAAGTCGGCCTTGCCGTGTTCGTCGATAAATTTCGCTATTTTGTGTTTATTGTCAATAAAGAACGAAAACCCTCCCAGTGGACAAGAGTAACGATCGACTAATCAGTGAACTTACCATATAGCGGATGCGGCGCAACTGATTTAAACATAACCAGTCAGCATATGTTTGTAGGCGCAAATCTAACAAGATGATCACATGTCCTCACCTTCAGGGATGGAGGCCTTCCCGGCCGGTACGATGCGGTTGTTCTTGGCCCACTCCAAGACCTTATCCCAGTTTGCACACGTGTGTCTCGCGCCGTCCCAGTTGACGACAGGGACCACTTCGTTCACAACCCAGTGCTGGGACAGAGGGGACATGTCGGGTTGGCATTTGAGAGCGTCCATCAAGCGGTGGAGGCAGTGGTCTGCTCTTGTTAGTTCGACTTGGTTGCAGGATCCTGGGAGCTGAATGCAGTGATTGGATTGTGAGATAGGGCAAGGGAAAAAAAAACGTACGCAAATGCCGCTGATGGGAACTCTCTTCTGACGCGGTCAGATTGGGGTAGTAGTGATCCCGATGCAAGCCGTCGTATAGGTATTTCTGCGGCAACTGGTCAGCAGAGCATGGAACTAGAAGAAACGACAAAAGGGCGCCACTTTACCACGCAGTGCAGGTTATGCCCAACCCATACACTCCCGTAACTGTAGCAGTTGGTTAGTCTCCCACGTCTAATCGTCAACAACAAGTCCCAGTTTCGACGTACTACTCGCCGATGTCGTCGTCCAGCCAGATGGATCCTTCCTCGATCCCTAATCTTTTGACCTCTTTGCTGGAGAGGCGGTCCCGGAATGCTATTTATACAAGTTTTTTGTGGTCAGCAACTTTCTTCGGCCAAAGAGGGGAGTTATGGTTTCGCCAGTACTAGACAAAAGCTCATGCCAGTGCCGATCAAGCGACGGGCTAGGCGTTCCTAGGAACGGGTGATTCTCGTCAGGCTCTTGATGGTCGCCAGGCACCTCGCGGTACTCCAGGACGCTCTGCGCGCAATGATTTGTCAGCAGACTAGGCCCCATATTGTTCAAGCCAAGGGGGAGAAACAAGAGAAAAAAAAAAGCCCAACCTACCCAGGCGCCATAGAGATCAGGCGCGGCAATGGCCGCACAGACGCGCTTGTAGTAGAACTCGCGCGCGGCGACGAGCACCAAAACCGTGTAGACGACCTGGGCCAGCACTGCCAGCACCACCCACGGGTATCGCCTTCGGTGACCGTAGCGGATCGGTGGTGTGGGCTGGCTGCCGTCCTCGGTCAGAGGGTACTCCTCGGGCTCACCGTCCCGGGCGCAGTCTGGGTTGTTTGAGGAGAGGGCGGCGTATTGGTCCTTGTAAAACATGTTTTTTTTTTTCCCCTGCTTTGTTGATCACTTTTGGTCCTTGTGACTCTGCCAACGTGAAAGTTGGTGTTCAGAGAGTTGGGTCGCGGTGCAAAGGCTCATTGTGCAGAGATGCCAGATGTGACCAAGACATCAGCTTCTGTAAAGCGGGCCCTGGGCGGCATGCGAGTAACGGGGCGGTTTGGGCTGCACGGTTGTACAAAGAGGAAACTGGGAGAAATGCTGGGCTTCACTTCGGCACCAGCGGATCTTCACGGTTCGTGACTTTGTGGTGAATTTACGACGTAGCATGCAGGAGCTTTTTCCCGCCTATCCGATAATTGTACAGGGTGTAAGGGAGTGTGCACTCTGGCGGGGCAACCAAGGTAAAAACATGGTTTGCGTAAATCACAAAACAGGGATTGTTTTAATTATACAATCTATCATTTGCTGACAACCGTGCATATATTTTCGCACACAAGAGCCAATACAAATCGAGATGAAATAATTTTCTGGCGCCTCAAAAACATCCCTGCTCAACAATTCGTAAAAACTATGGCTTTTACGCTTAATCACCCTGTCTAGAGTGTATGGTGGGACATCGCATCGGAGTAACCAGCTCACCGCTCATCTTGGTCGAATGGGCCCGCAATGCCGCGGTTGTTGTTTCTTTGTCAGGAATGGTTCCATAAGCATCCCGACCCGTTTGCCTTATCAATCCAATTTATAAGTGGAGAATAAGAAGGACTGCTATGTTTGTCAGACAGCGCGTGACATAACACGTGGCTTCGGAAGCCATATCCGGCCTGGTACCAAAGATAATAGGGTTCGGGCCCATTATGACTTTGAGGGGGCGTGTGCATAACTAGCCGAAAGTTTAATCGCACGACTCGATAACCGAAGCCCCTGATCCAAACCCAACCTCAACCAACAGCGATCCACTTCCCAGTGCAGAGTCCACCCCTTTTCCAATATGGAACAAATGCACTTTTCCCACCACATCCCGCACTAGGCCGCCGTCCAACCACCATCGACAGCCCACACTTGGCCAGTGACATGCCCCGCATCGACGCTGTCAGCAAGGAACGCAACAACCCCGGCAACCTCTGTCGGCTCGGCGAGCCTGCCCTGGGGAATCCGCCGCCGCATCCCATCTGTCACCGAGTCGCCGAGCTTCTGCACCATCGGCACAGCCGTCGGGCCCGGCGCCACGCAATTGACGCGTATACCTTCCTTGGCGTACTCGACGGCCGCCGTCTTGCACATGGCGATGACGGCGCCCTTGGACACCGAGTAGGGCGACGAGTGCGGCGTGCCGATCAGCCCGGCGATGCTGGCCGTGAGGACGACGGACCCTCCCTCGGGCTGGCTGGCCATGAAGCGCAGCCCCAGCTGCAGGAGCAGATAGGCGCCGAGGATGTTGTAGTTGAAGACCTCGGCGGCGGCCGCCGGTGTCACGTCCAGGATCGGGCAGCGCGGCCCGCCCATGGCCGTGTTGTTGATCAAAATGTCGAGCCGGCCGTGCGCCGTTCGGATGTACTGGTCCAGCTCGGCGATGCTGGCTTCGGACGCCGCGTCGAGCGTGCGCGCTATGACGGACTCTCCCAGCTCCGCAGCGAGTGCATCTTGCCCGGTCTTGTCGGCCGCGATGACGGTCGCGCCTTCAGAAGCTAGCCGGCGGACGATGGCGGCGCCGCTCCCTGACGCGGCGGAGGTGACTAGGGCGATTTTGCCTGTGAAGCGGGCCATTTTGTTTGGGGAGGTGTGGTCTCCTTTTTTTTTTTTTTTTTTTGTGTGTGTGTGTGTGTCCTTGTGTGTTTTTTTGTGGAAATTAATAGAATGGAGCTAAAAGTCGTAGGACCCTGAAATTGGTCGATTTTATGCCAACAATACTTGGAAAGTCGGCGAGTTGACTTTGTGCGCGATTTATATGTCTATACGTATGTCTATATACTACAGTCTGTTTGTTCATGACCTCGTTAAGTACATAACTTCATATCAGATGCCCGAAGAACCCGCAACCGCACGACTCGCCAAACCTAATCATCCCCGGGCAGGCGTATCTCATGGCCCGACCCCTCCTTCAGGAACGGATTCAGGCAGGCTCCTAGCGCCGCCAGCGCCGCGCAGATCCAGAACACCAGGCCAGTCACGTTGTGCGAGGCGCTGTACCCCAGAAGCGCACCGCCCAGCGCCGTGCTGCAGGCCCGGGTGGCAGTGCTGAGGACGAAAGCGAAGCTGTGCGTGCGCGCCAGCGCACTCGGGTGCGGACACGCCGAGTTGATCAGCACCGTTTGGCTCGGAGTTACGGTGCTCGTCATCAGCGCGGTCAGCATCTGCAACGCAATTATCACCAACCAGATCGGCACACCGGTTTTGCCGGCCGGGGGCGGGGTGGACGACGGCACCAGCGCCGCGAAGGGGTACGCGTAGTAGAGCAGTGGGAAGGCGAGGTAAAAGATCCGCCAGACGTGCAGGGCTCCGAGGCGCTGCGTAAGCCGTGGGTAGAGGAACAACTGCAGCGGGATGGAGAAAACGCCATACATGACGGTGTACACGGCCAGAGGTAGTGGAGTGAAGCCGGCGCCGCCACCGAAAAAGAAGGGCAGCTCCCGGCGAGACTCTTCCTCAGCTGTCGAAACCGGAGTTACTAACAGATTAGGGAAGGAGACGCTCGCAACTGTCAGGTGAGTATCGCAGATGAAGCAGGCCAGGAGGGTTATAAACATATTTTTGGTAAACATGCGGGTTGTAGGCAGCCTTGAAGGGATTTTGGGCTCTGTTAGGGTCGTCGGTGATTCGGGTAGGAAGGCCATTTCTTCTTCGCCTGAGTGGACAGGGTTGTATCCTAATTCCTTGCTGTCGCCCCGGACAAGCCCCAGCTTAGACATGAGATAGCGGGACAAGGCAATACCCGGGTCGTATCTGTTGCGGACGAGCTTGGATGTCTGTATGGTAACGTGATGCGGTTAATGACTATCAATACGTGGTGCGGTTCATAGATTGTGCTGTGAGCATCAAGCTACCACTTACTTCTTTGAGAAACAAAATCGTCGTCAACAGCACAATCATGAGGAACCCAGCGTTGAGAAGCGCCGGTAGCGCGTACGGATATCTAGCCAGCAGCCCAGCGCCCCTATGAGCTTTAGGGGTCAGCTCGACGGTGACGGCGGCGACGAGGGCGCTAAGGATGATGGCGAAGCCGGTGCTGACATTGAGCAGAACAAAGGCTCGAGCTTGGAACCTGCTCTCGTGTCAGATGGAAAATTTCGTATACATAATCTGGGTGCGAGCTTACTTTTTCTCCTTTACAACCTCGGACGTCATGGTGCGGACCATGGCGACGGTGCCATTGGTGAGGCCTTCAATGAAGCGGAGGACAAGGGCCTGTTGGAAGTTCGTCACAAAACCAAAAAGAGAACAGGCGACAACTGAGCATCACAGGTCAGCACCAAGCAAGCACCAGAAGAAAAGACGACGACATCAAAACATACAAGATCCAAGCAAACTCAGCACAACCACAAGTTTTCTCCCGCCCCTCGGCGAGTCCGCTACATTCCCCAAAAACATGCTTGCCAAACCCTGCGCCACGGTATAGGCGGCCTGCAGCAGCGTCACCTGCTGAACAACCTTTGCGCTCGGCAGGGAAGGGTCCAGCCATTGCAGCTGGAAATAGACATACGACGAGATTGAGACTTTGACGATGGGCTCGCAGAAGCGCACTAGGAAGAGAATCAACAGCTGATCTTTGCCCGGGAGGGACGCCCAGGTCACCTTGTCTTCAGCCATGTTCTCTTTTTTTTTTCTATGCTTCTTTCTTGTTTCGCGTAATGTGTCTGTTGTTCGGAGACTCTGGGTGCAGTGCAGCAGTGAGTTGAGGGAATTTGCTGCTTCAGCTGCGGTGCATAGCCAATGAGGGAGGATATTCAACTAAAGAGTGTTAATTCTGATGATATTCAATGAAGGGAATATTATTCGTCAGCCGAAGATACTTGCCCCATGCGCTGGAAATATTTTGGGGAAAGAAAACCCGAAAGCACCTGTTCCCTGCTCAACGAAAAAAAAAAAAGGTGCAGAAGAAAACAAAAGAACAAGGGCAGTCCCGGTCACGCACAAAGTAGCTCAGTACTACTCTACGTTTGTTCATTACGTAACGGCCCCGCGGGTGAATAGCACAGCCTACTCGGGGCGTGAACCCACTGTTAACGGGAATCTCTTTGCGGATCTGATATCCATCTGCCCCGGAATTTGGGGACCCACAGCAGCGGTGACAGCCGTTCCCGCTTGCTAAATCAAACTCGACAGATGTCGAGCCTGAGTCAGGATAGCGAACAGACAGGGCATCCCTGCTCTCCAAGGACAAAACAGCGAAAAACTTCATACGGATCTACTGTAGTATAATGTACCCATAAAGGTGCACACCCTTAGGTGGGACTCCTTATTGATAACCCCCGCCTACCAAAACCATGGCACTACCCTTGCTAGTCTTGTCGCTTTATATCCATAACAAATGTTCGGTCATCTATTCGGCCTTGGTGCATGCATACAGACATGCAGTCTTTCGCTTAAAAGGCTGCCCAGGAGTGTGTGGTGATTGGACAAGGCCAACAAGGAACTTTTGAATGCTACATATAGTAGTGATTTTCATTACGACATTTACTGTCGCCATTAAAATCGGAAACTCCATGTAACAAGATCAAATCCCGGAAACGATGAAGAACGCATTGTACTCTCAATTTTTTTTTTCAAGTCTACAACGCTAGAGGCGAGCCAACACGCCCATCACCCAACTCGTCATGTCGCAGCTAGCTCCACCTGGGCCCTCGGGCACAGAGACCCCGATCGCCGCGCAGGCGTCGATGGGCCAGCCAACAACGGCAGACGCGGCGGAGCCCACCCAATCAGACTCAGCCAAGGGCTTCCGATTCTGGGCCGTCATGGCTGCCCTCGCTGCCGGCAAGCTGATGCTTGCGCTTGAGACCACGATCGTGGCCACTGCGATGCCGACGATTGCAAGCGAGTTGCGCATGGGTGGCGAATATGTGTGGGTGTCCAACGGGGCGGCGCTAGCGAGGTTCGTGTTGTCTCTCTCTCTCTCTCTCTTTCTCTCTTTCTCTCTCACCCAACCCCCTTCCTTCCCAGCCCCTCCTCCATGTCCTTCACGAATCGCAACTAACTCCCATCCCAGCGCGGCAATATCCCCACCCTTGGGCCAGCTATCCGACCTCTTCGGTCGGCGCTTGCCCACCGGCCTCTCGTTCCTGGCCTTTGTGGCCGGGGGTATCCTTTCCGGCGCGGCAACCTCCTCCGCCCACCTCATCGCCGGCCGCATCGTGCAGGGCCTGGGCGCCGGAGGCATCAACGTCATGGTGGCCATCGTGGTGTCGGACCTCGTCCCCGTCCGCGGCCGCGGCATGTACATGGCCATCATGCTGGCCGCGTACCTGATCGGCGCGACGAGCGGTCCGCTGCTGGGGGGCGTGCTGGCGCAGGCCGGGCTCTGGCGCTGGGTGTTTTGGCTGCCGGCGCCGTTTGGCGTCGCCAGCCTGGTGCTGCTGGGCGTGTGTCTGAAGGGCGCCGTGAGGGATGCCCACGTCGGCTGGCGCGAGAAGCTCAAGACGGTCGACTACGGCGGCAACGCCATCCTCACCGCCGCCACCGCCAGCATGCTCTACGCCGTCACCTACGCCGGCACGGAGCACCCTTGGTCGGACGCGCGGACCATCGCCCCCCTGACGGCCGGCGTCGTGGGGCTGGGGCTGTTCGTCCTCCTGCAGCACCGGCTTGCTGGAAGCGGGACCGTGCAGCCCGTCATGCCGCTGCGGCTGGTGGCGCACCGCGCGGGCGCGACCGTGGCCTTTGGCGCCTTCACCAGCAGCCTCCTCAGCACCTGGGTCAACTTCCTGCTGCCGGTCTACTTCCAGGGCGTGCTGGCGTCCACGCCCTCCCGCTCCGGTGTGCAGATGCTGCCGATAGTCACGGTGGCCGTGCCGGCCAGCATCGTCTCGGTGGTGCTGGTGAGCCGGCTGGGGCGGTACAAGCTCCTGCACGTGGCAGGGTTCGCTGGCATGTGCGCCGCCTGCGGTCTTTTCAGCATCCTGAAAAGCACCTCGGGCGATGCCGAGTGGGTCGGATACGAGGTGCTGTTCTCGGTCGGGTTGGGCATGGTTGTCAACACCCTCCTGCCGGCGTTTCAGGGCGCCGTGGCCGAGGAGGACCAGGCGATGGCGACGAGCACCTTCACGTTTGTCCAGAGCCTTGCTATGATCTGGAGCGTGACAGTCCCGGCTGCCGTGTTCAACAACCGGTTCGATGCGCTCTCGGGTTCCATCACGGACCAGGGCGTCAGGGCACAGCTGGTCGGCGGCAGGGCTTACGGGTCTGCCACGCGAGCGTTTCTGGTGGGGCTGGATGAGGGGACCAGAGGAGAGGTGGTGGGTGTTTTTCAGGCTGCGGTGAGTTTTGTGTGGTATGTTGCTATTGCGGTTTCTGGTCTCGGAGCCCTGGTGGCTTGCGCCGAGAAGGAGATTCTGTTGCGGGAGGAGCTAGAGACGGACTTTGCACTTGAAGAAGTCAATGTAAAGGTAGGAGATAAGAGCGGCAAGTAATAGAATAGTAGGTATTTCTGTACTGTACAAAAGTCAAAGCGCAAAGACACCAATTTACCTACTGCTCACCATCTTTCAACGGAATCCTTTCCCCCTCACCTCTCAACAAGCCCCAGTTATTCGAGGTCCGTCTCTCCAGTACCCACTGCGTCAGCGCATCCCAGTCCTTGCACTGATGTTCGTAACCCCAGCCGTCTTCAACTTTTTCATTCCACCGATGCCATTCGAGCGTTACGTCGGCTGCGCACATGATGTTCTGCCGCAAGTAATCCCAACAATGGTTGAGGTGCTCCTTGTTCCATCCAGGGTCTGTGGGAAGCTCCCGCTTTGTGTGATTGTTGTTCACAATATCAAGGAGGTCGTAATAGCTTCGCATTGTGCTGTACTGCAGAGGGTGTCAGTCTTTAATAGTCGGAGAATAATTGTTACAACGAAAGAGCCAAAAAAGACAAAGAAACAAAGATAAAGAAAAGAAATAGAGTGCTTACTAGGCAGTGCAGTTGATGATACACGGACGGCAGCGCAATGTGCTCAGGCAGCGACTGGTTTAGCCCCGGCATATCCGGGAGGGCGGTCTTGTTGCGCATGAACACCCAGCCTCGGCCCTCTGCAGTAAATGGTAAATCAGCAAATGAGATCATACAAGATATTTTTGTCCATTTCCCCGGCGTATCAAAAAGAAAAAGCTTACTTGGCAAAAGGGAGTTCCACGCAGCGATACTTTCATCGTTAGGTTCCTGCCCAAAGAGCGGCTCGCTATGCATGACCTTCTTCACGGGAACTATACAATTCACCTTGGACTTTAGCATAAAAGAACACTCCCTGCGGCTTCAACAAACAAATGCTGCAGAAACTCACTCTGAGGAGGAAACCAATCTGGCTGCGGCGGATAAACCACCGTCGTGGGTGGCGGCACAGGCCTCAGCGCATAGAGCAGGACGCCAAAGCACACAATGTTGGACACGGCAAGCAGCGCCACGGCCCAGCGCAGGTGAGATGAACGAGGCACACTGTTGACCGGCGCATCGTTCAGCAGGCCGAACTTTTCATCGCTTTCGGAGGACGGGCGAGCTGTGCTGCTTCCCTCAGAGCTCGCTTTGGATGACTTTTGCATTTTTGGTGGGCGGGGGGGATTCAGCAAAAACGTGCTGGGAAGTAATCATGAAAGACTTGCTATCATCAGAGATTGCTCTATGCCAGCCCAACCAGGTGTGGACGTGGGAGGTTCCAAAAAAAAAAAAAAACACAGCGGTCCCTTTCGACTTGGAGCGCGCACGGGGGCGTCCCCTTCCGCCTACAATTGTACCAAGCAGTACCACACTAGGCTTGACACAGCGGGGGGAGGGAGTCCCACCATTGCAGGTTGCTTGACAAGCATGACTCGAGGGCGGATGTGCATTTTTGAAAGCTAAATACACTCTAAACTAGTGGCTCTACTCTAATCGGCCAACTAATCTGTGCTGCTGCCGCCAACGGGGCAAGAGTCGTGTTGTGCCCACAGTACCTTCTGGTCTAGTCCGTTGGGGGTGCACCTATAAGCCCGGCATTGATGAAACCACATTTACCCACTCACAAACAATCTTCATCGGGGACCACCTCGGGTTCTTTATGGGGCTTGAAGATGGTTACTGGCGATACGGGCGACCCCAGCTAGTGGCGGTGTGCTAGTAATGCTTCTTTTTGCTCGGGTAGGTGGGTATGTGGTTGGGTTCTAGTTATCGCTTCTTTTTTTTTTTTGTTCTTTTGCTGATTGTGGTCTTGAAAATATCTGCTTAGGTCAAAAGTTGCTCACGATCCGTGGTGCCTTATAAATGTGCCATTCGGGTAGGTGCGGCAAAGTAAATAAGGGGTGGATGCAAGGGTTAGAAAAAAAAAAAAAAAGAAAAAAGTTCATTTGATTCAAGTACTTGTCGAACTTATTTGTCCCCGCGAAGATTAATTCTTTTTGGAATTGTGAGACTTGGCAATAACAGTGTCAAATGATGATTCGGGGTTATCCGGGCTACCTGTTTTGGCAGTGGAGTCTTTGTACAAACTCTGGAGGATCCGTTGCATGCTACAGTAGTCGTGGCCATTCCACCTGAGTTGCTCATACCAGCAGACCACTCTGAGCTTGGGGTTGGGAGTATTATGCAGTAACAAATCAGCCAGCCCATATCCGATTCACAACCAAAGATTCGACCAATCAATCAATGCTTCTCATTCTGCTTCTTGGCAAACTCCTCCAAGAACCTCTCGGCATCCTCCTTGCCCGTGCCGATCCCCTGCTCCCGCGCCCACTTCTTGTAGTCCTCGCGCTGGGAAAACTCCTCAAAGTCCACAACGCCTTCAATGTTGTGCAGAATGAATCTGCCGTCTTCGTCGAGGAAGTTGCCTGTTTTTTGTGTATTTTGTTAAAACCATGAATTTTCAATACCAACCACCACTTATTCATTTTGGCCGGGCTGCTCTTCTTACCGAAAATAGGATGCTTCATGTCTATAGGGATCCAATATTAGCCTCGTGTAAACGTAAAAAGTAAAATCAATAAAGAATTTTTTTTTTTTGGCATGTGACTTACGAGAAACAGTTGACATGGTCTCGGAATGAACCATCGAATGCTCCTCTCCCCAGCTCACCAACCGCTCCCAATCCACGCACGACCGCTGCACGCTATCCCACTTGAGCACGGGGATGTAGTCATCTGCCGACCAGTGCAGCAAAACCGGCGTCATATCGGCCTGGCATTTGGACGAGGAGAGAAGGTGATAGAGACAGTGTGCTTTTTTGTCATGTGTTAGCATTTAATCGATAACATCATCTTTTTTGGGATCAGAGATTGCCTACTGAGGTGGCTACGTTGCTTTTCTTTTCCTTTTTCGGTTATGTTGGGGAAATAGTACTCCTGGTGGATGGTCTGGTAGATGTAGTTCTGTAGCCAGGGCAGTGAGTGTCAGAATTCATCATTCGCGAGGTAGCGAGGAGGGGGCGGGGAGAACTTACAATGCAGTGCAGATTGTGCACCACGGCAATACCACCGACACTATTGTGGTCAGCTTTCTATGTTATTCGTGGTTTGGTCCTTTTTTTTCGCAACTCACTAGCCGCCCTTGCCGTCGTCAAACGGAATGGCATCGTTGGAGTCGCCCAGCTTCTCGGCCTCGGAGTCGGGCAGACGAGCCGAGAAAGCTAGTCGTTGTCATCAGCATGTGAAAAATAGACAAATTTAGGGATGTGACAATGGGGGCACCTACTCAGAAGCAGCTTGCGCCAATTGCTATCCAGCTCAGCGCTGGGCCTGCCGAGAAAGCCGTCCGAGTGGTGCGGCGTGGCCGGGTTGAAGCCCAAAGGCTTGTATCCGATCTGGTCCTGTTGTTTGTGTATTTGTTTTGCTCAGTCGGAGAAGGCCATGTTTACTATTACCGGTGCAATCAAAGGTATTTCTGCCAGGATAACGCCAGGATAACTCACCCACAAGTGCACTGTATCGCTCGCCGCAAACCTCGGGCAGTAAGGCTTGTGAATGACCTCTTGCGCGTAGTAGAGCACGGCTGCTGTGTAAAGGCCCAAGCCCAGCGCAGCGGCCAGCACGCCGCAAGCGCGCTTCACCTTGGACTTTTTCTTGGGCGGCTCATACTTGACCTCGTTTGTGATTGAGATATTGTCCAGGTCTTCGGACAGGCGGTGGTAATCAGTCGAAGGCATGTTGGAAGATGACGAAGCAAACAACACCGGTGGACTGGAGTTGCAATGGGACAGAAATGGAATTGCTTGGGGCGATTGAACAGAGGCGGGTAGGGGTCATTGAATAATAGGTGCTGGCTCCATAAGACCCGTAGCCAGGTGGGCTGGGGCAAGCCATCCCAGAAAACTTTATTTTTAATCTGTGTTCTACCTTTTATCCTCTGCAAACCTGGAAAAAAAAAAGAAGAAAAAGACTGTGCGAAGCAGCATGATTATTATCTCACGCTGGCTTGACAGTTTATCCGCATACATACAGAATAATACATTCCAAAAAAAGGCCATGTACATACATTTTACGTGTTGGGAGCCGCACAAAACTAATAATCAAGGCTGTGTCCAATAGACTCGCCCTATTTGGTCCAAATTTCGCAGCTTACTCTACTCACAGCACCATCCACGGCAATGACATCCTCTACATCTTCTTCGTTCGACCTTCCCACAGAAACTGTAAACGAAAGGCTCCTGTTCGAGACTGAGGATCCCGACCATCAACCACCACCCGAACGACTTCCGACGGGCCGTCTATTGCTCCTGACATGTCCTAATATCGGGCTGCAGGTCTGCTGGTTCCTGTTGCAATCCAGCGGCACGGTAAGTCGCCCTTCAACCCGCCCCATCCTCTCCGCCATACTTACACAACAGAACCAGCCCTACCTTCGCTCCCTCGGTATAACCCCATCCTGCATCTCCCTGATATGGGCACTGGGGCCAATTTTTGGCGCCTTTGTCCAGCCGGTAATCGGTCAAATAAGCGATGAGTTGCAACATCCACTGGGCCGCCGCAAACCCGTCATGCTCGTCGGTGCGGGCACCGTCATTTCTTCCGTGCTGCTCATTGCCTACGCGCCGGAACTAGCCCCGCCGGACACGAACGCTTGGGAACCCCGGGCCGTGGCTGTTGCTTGTTTGGTCATGATTCTCTTTGCGATCAACGCATTCTCGGTGGGCGTCCGCGCCATCGTCGTCGACGTCTGCCCTGCCTCCCAGCAGCCTGCCGCTGCGGCGTGGGCCATGCGTTGGAACGTGCTAGGTTCCGCCGTATTGTCCATGTTTGGGGTCGTTTCCACCCTGCAGGGCCGCCGCGATACCGACCCGGCGGCAGTGTTTTTGAGGCTGGCCTACGTGGCAGCTCTGTTATCTGCGGTCACCGTCGGGTTGGTGTGCAAATTTGTGCCCGACGTTGCGCCACCCCGGCCAAAACTCCAAGAGGGCGGTATTGGGCGCGTCGTGGCTATGTGTTTGCCCGGTGAGATTTACCGGCGTTGGGGAAAGTTACCGCCCTTGACTGGACAGGTTTGCGGTGTGCAATTCATCGCATGGCTGGGATGGTTTCCCGTGTTGTATTATATGTCTACGTAAGTTTTGGCTGCCCTTGGTGTACGTATATGGAAGTGACTAACTTTAGCGTCTAGATTCGCATACGAAACAGGTACAGCTCCCGACTTATTCCGCTTGCGATATTTCACACTAACGAGATTTTTTTCAGCTTTATACCAAGGAACCAACCATCCAAGGCCACAAGCCCAGGCAAAACTCTACCCCGTCTATGCCTCCTTATCCTTTTCCTTGGGCACCCTCCTCTGCACGCTCATTTTGACCCTTTTTACCGCCACCCGTCTTCTCACTCCGGAGCACCTCCCACGACTTTGGCTATTTTCTCAGCTTGTCGCAACCATATCCCTTTTACTAACGATACCGTTACAAACCGCTATCGCGGCCCTGATCCTCATCGCCCTCATCGGCGCGACCTGGGCCGTGACGATGTGGGTGCCCTTCGCTCTCGTCAACACCGAGCTGGCGTCTCTCCGCACCGGGGTCGCGGGGGTCCAGGGCCTGCACAACATGGCCTTGAGTCTCCCGCAGGTGGGAAGCGCTCTGCTGTGCGCTTTTGTGCTGGCCGGGCTGGACATGCTGGGCGTGGCGCACGGCGCAGTTTGGCTGCTCCGTCTGGCGGCTGTTCCGGTTGCGTGGTCGACTTGGCTGATCTGGCGGCTGAACGAGGATGTGGCGTCAAGTTTAACGTCTGTTCATTGAGGGATTCTCGGCAAGTTTGCTTTTCGGCAGGTAGTTGCCCAGGTTGAAGGGGGATGTAATACAATATTTGGGCAGTATTCTTTGGGGGTTCCAAGTTGCAAAAACCTGAAATAGAGAGAATGAAAGTCTCAAGTCAGTAACCGAAAGAGGTTGACATCTACAATGTTTTATGTTGTTCGAGCAAAACAACAGAGCCAGTCAAATAGTCCAGCCATTGGCGCTGGCAGCCAGTATGTCGTACTTGGTTCAAAATCACTTGGTCATTCTCCACGTTGGCCAAGCCGTCAAGTTTGTAAATTTCATCAACCCAGCGACTCCCGCTTCTCATCGACATTGACGAAAAAGAACGGGTACTTCCCGGCTAACCATATTGTCATGGCCATGGTTGCACCCGGGGATGTGGCTAACCTCGCCGTTGCTGGTGGTTAGGGTGGACAGTATGGTTCCTTTACTGTTAAGTCTTCACGAATAGTGCAAAGGCTGAAATCACGGCATCTGCCCAGTTCTTCGTCTTTATGGACCGGACCACTCCACGATATATTGGTGCTCGGCCATCCCGGCTTTCAAGATTCGAAACGGAGACGCAAGGTCTTTCCAGTTTCCCAATGAAAGCATCAATCGTCAGAAATGAATCAAGTTGCTGTTGGGCACGCCGGATTCGAAAAGATTCCAACCCCCCCCCCCCC
>NC_043744.1:1536512-1601711 GCF_004337985.1 Pyricularia pennisetigena
TTTTTTTTTTTTTTCTTTTTTTGTGCAAAAATGCAGTTGCAATTCTCAACCAGACAAGTATACTGTCAGGTATTAAAATACATTTGGTCCCATCCCAGTTAATTCAAAGGGTTTTGGCGCCAGTTTGATAAGTATCGAATTATAACGGCCTTTAGCTAGAATTGACGTTTAAAGTAGATACTAAGAAATCGGGATTGTTTGTCTATAAAACGGTTACGGCAATTCAGAAATTTGATTACGTGTTACATTAGAAAAAACATCACGCCACAAAATACCTGGATTGAAATGAGCCGCACTCGATTACCTATTTGGTCACGTTAAACTTTCGGCCAAACTGTTGACACAGCCCTTAAATGAACAAAAAGCGTCGCAGCACTTGCAATTGCTAAAATCATAAGGCAAAGGGTTCCGGTACTTGGCGAACCTAAAATGACACAAAAGTACCTATATCGCGGGAAAACCCGTGCCGTCGACGAGGAGCCCTTGCGAAAAAGAAGCAGAAGGAGCAGCGGCACAGCCACCGGGGTATGCATGTTTGTCGCACGGCATATTCGTGCCCTTCTCGCTAAAATTCAGCATGGGAATCCCTGCGCCAGCAAAAACTTTCTAGAGTTAGTTTTAATCACCTTTCATCTTTTTCTCGCTGGCGCACTTTCTGCGAATAACCAACGAGGCCCAACAGCAATGACTTGAACAAGCATCGCGAAGTAGGATGCACTGGTTACACATTTGGGAAAGGGTACTTTGAGGTCGGGAGTTCATTTATCAAGCGCACTCTACCTCTTGAGAGAAAAGACTGACATTCAGTGCCGCGCCTTCAGCATACCTTTGAGGACGATAGCGCATTTTACTTTAGCACAGAGATTGTGAGGGATGTTAACATGTCAGAACCCGCCAAGGAGAAGAAGCTGGTTTGGAGCGCTGCCGGGAGTGGGCGATGGCGAACTGTGATTAGAATGCAAAGGCTCGTTTGTAAGAATTTAAGAAAAGATCCGTCCATGAAAGTGTGGTTGATATCTGACTACAGCACATACATGTTCAGTTTTATTTTTTATTTATTTTATTTATTTTCTTTTGTTGTTGTCCTCATAGCTTCACATTATACGAATGTTGACTTAACAGTAAATAAGTCAATAGGGTGGAAAAGCTACGCAAATACAATGTTCGACATTGCCAGGATGAGAACCGTCTTGCTCTAGGCTGACTGCAAACTGGCTAAATGGGCCAAGCATTCCTAAATCTTCTATCAGATACCCGCTTCGTAAGTCTGCATATCTACGAGGAGAGCTTTATAAGGGGCCTGGGGCAATATGCCGCTAAATAGCACGCCCAGCTGGCAGGGGAGCAATGGACAACATGGCAATCTTCACGAGCCATGACCTGGTTGGCAAATGACAATAAAATTCAAGTTCATAACCACAGGATCGATGATGAAGATAGATTTTTAAATCCAAATCAAATCAAAATTATTAACAGCCAAAGCTCCACCCGAAAGCTTGCCCAGAAATCAACGCCTCTGTCAAATATGCAAAGCCTGAAATAAGTTGGACCAGTAGCAAGAACTAGGAGCAGGCTGTAATTGATTTTAGTTACTTCTCTTTTCCTTATTTTCTTTCAAGAACTGTTGAATCAAGGTAAACAAGGGGCACACTGGTGAGAGATCCCCCTTGTTGGGACCTTGCACAAGAGACTGGGGGTCAAGGGAACACGTGAATATTATCATATCGCGCGTCTGAACTCAATAACTGTAAAATAAAATAAAAAAGATCCCACAATATCCAAAATTGCATAACTACTAATGCTGTTAGTGAGTTGAGGTTTTCCAGATCGATCAATGGATCCAAGTTTGTTTGTTTGATTATATCAGACCTGTTTTCGGCAAGACTACACCCACATCCCGTTTTCACTGCATTACCCCTCATACCTACCCTACCATGAGCGAGTCTATTGCTACCATTGCGGACTTTGTATCAAGTCCGAAGTTCCGCATCCTACTGGACTACGTGTCTGGAACGCAAGGGGGCACTTGGCGGAATGTATCAAGGGGGGTCTGCGGAGCCCAGAATTATCACTCCCATTAAGCAAGAAATTATCTGACCTGAGTCGCGGCAAATTGGATAAGCTTTTACATGGGGCGCACACTCTCCACTACGTGGTGGCGATGAGATCATCCAGGATGGAGGGGAGTGAACGTTGTCAACCGGGTGACAAGAGAGCTATAGATTACTCCTTTTATTTCGAAAATGCACACTCCCATTCTCCAGAGGCAAAGAACCTGGTACACTGACGGTCGAACGTCGGTATGTTGGCCAAGTTCATCCCGCTCTGTGGAGTCAGGACCCTGGACAGGCAAGAAAGACTTGATGAAACGTCCATATTTCGTGGTGGTGCATACTCTAGTGAAAGCTGTGCCCGGCTTCGTGAAATCTTGGACTTTATATTGGTTCATGTGCCTCATCTACGCGTAGGGATTCGGGGTTCAGACGAACAATGAATGTAATTGGCTGTATCTACCCATACTAATTATCTCTCTATACTATAGGCACAAAAGGAAGGTATTTGCGATCTGTTCTAGACACAACAATAGGGAGTTGGGTGGATCCGTTCGTGCTTCCTTCTGCCAGGGATCCCAACCCAAGTGCGTTGGTGGTGATTATTTATTCTGACAATACTCTAGATCCCTATGTGGCGTTCGTTAATGTCATGACGCGTTGCCAGGCACGCTATTCCTATTCTTTGTATTGAAGTTCATTGTCCAATTTGCCAAGCATCACGTCAAAATGTCGTACTCTCTTCCCCCTGCAGCCGAACCAACTACCGAAGGGCTGGACTTCACCGATAAGCCCTACCACACCTCTCGTATCGATCCTGTGGCACGCTTTCATGGAAACGTCCAGCAGGTCAAACGCTTTATCGACGAGAACCTTTCGGTACGTTCCTGTTTCTAATAACATCCTGCGTATACTGAACTAACTGTGTGTAGAACTTTTCTCGGCTCAACCAAAAAGTTCTGTTCCTTTTTGGCGACAATGCCACCTTTCCCTGTCAACCAGTTTTGATCGACGCTACGTCACTCCCTCCTGTCGTCAGCACCACTATTCCCGATTCCTCCAACCCACCGCACCATACAATCACCATACTTCCCGAATATGTTCTCGACGCAATCGAAGGACGTATGCACACGCAGCACGCCTTTGGTAAGCGCGCCAAGCCACCCACCTACGGCGCGATCCCTGCGTGCTTTAGCCCCGGTGGCGTCCCGGGGTACTGCGAAGGCGTCGTAGAGCCGGACGCGCTGCCCAAGCCGACCGAGGACGTGGCGCAGCTGAAGCGAGACCTGACGAGGTGGGGGTATGCGATTTGCGCCAACGCGTTGTCGGCCGAGCAGGTGCGCATCCTCCGCAGGGCGGTGGAGGAGCAGGCCGAGGCGGAGAAGCTGGTGGGTGTTGGGCATTTGGATTCGGCGCACAAGAAGGACGGGGATCAACCGAACCAACGAGTCTGGTAAGCGGCCCTCTTGAACATGCTGCGAGACGTGAAAATTCACGACTAATGTACAAATCAACCAAAAATAAGGAACCTTCCCAACAAAGGCGACGAATTCCTCGATCTTCTCAACCACCCGATTATCGATGCCATTTTACCCTGGTTCCTAGGTGGCAATTTCAGCCTCTTCACCATGTCGGCTAACATCGCACGGCCAGGGACCTCCGGGATATATATGCACAGGGACCAAATGGGACTTACGCCGGACACTACCGCACATGCCTATGTGCTGAATATGATGTGGTATCTAACAGATGTTACGGATGAGAAGGGAGCCACCAGGATATATCCTGGAAGTCACGTTGCTCATGTCATACCCGAGGAGATAGAGGGAGTGGTAAGCCTTTTCCAACCTTTGCTTGCGTTGTTTGTTCCTTTGGTCGACCATAACCAAAATCTTTCATATAATTGGTTCTAACAAATAAAAAAAGGGCAAATCAATCCCAGCAGCCGCACCCGCGGGATCCTGTGTGCTACTCGACAGCAGGACCTGGCATTCCACGGGCGTAAACACAACAGAAGAGACGCGGCCGGTCATTCTGCAGTCGTGGTGTCGGTTCTTTGTGCGGCAGATTGAAAATTTCCAGGCGAATCTGAGTGAGGAGGTCAAGGCCAGGCTATCGGACCGTCAGCGCGCTATACTTGGTCTCCCAAATATGAAACCGGCTGGCAAAGGGCAGGGCTTTGCGATATATGACTGGCCGGGCACACAAGTGGGCAGGATGAGAGCTGCTGTAAAGGGTCAATAGGAGATTTGTACTACGAGTCTACGACTTGATTGTGGCCGGAAAAACCGCCAGTCAATCTCATTTGAGCTTGGACACAGGCTCACAGCTACTTGTGATCCTTTCGGGAATGCTTTTCTTGCTCCCTTCTCGTGTCAGACATTTGTATTTAATCAAAGATGCTGCACTGTATCTGAAAACTCTGTAACGTGGTTGATCAGGACTCTGGCAACAATTCGGCTCAGCTTAATTCTTATGAGTCGTATATTTCAAAGATATCCTTTGGGCGAACACGATCTTGGTTGTGAGAAGAGAAGACACTAGCTACAAAGAGCCCTTCAGTTTCATGAGTCGAGATAAAAAAAAGCTGTAATCTGGTTTTTAGGGCGTGACGAAGTTGCTTTGACGCTCAAAGAGGATGGACGCTAACAGGAAAAAAAAAAAGGAAAAAAAAAAAAAGAAACTCCGGGAAAACATAAAAAATGACCACCGGCCAACACCGCTGGAAAGGAACATCAGGCCTCAGTCAATCCACAAACTCTCCATCAACAACCTCAGGCTGGGGTTTGGCGTGCCAAAATGGGCCTGGAGCGCATCGATCTCCTTGACGATGCCATCCTGCCACCCAAGCAGCAGCTTTTTGGTGGCCTCGACGGCGCCGCTCTGGTGCAACAGATGGACCAGATACTTTTTGCTTTCAGCAGCCTCGGCCTTGCCGTCCCGCATGGAGCGGAAGATGCCCTCGACCTGGACCATCAGGTCCGGTCGGGCATGGGCCAGATGCACAAGCAGGTACGAAAACTTTTGCTCGTCCAGGTCCTCGGCGAATCCCTTTTTGTCCGCGTACTCGGCCGACGTGATGTTGAGATAGTCGTCGCGCACCTGGTAGTACAGCCCGGAGAGGTGCGAGAAGGACGCGAAGATGCTCCGGGTCTCGTCGGACGAAGGCACGTCGCTGGCTGCGACCATGAGCTCCGCCACCATGGAGATGAACGCGCCCGTCTTCTGGCTGACCATGCCCAGGTACTCGGCCTTGGTGGGGCATTGACGGTTGGCGGTCCAGTGCAGGTCCAGGGACTGCCCGAGGAAGAGGCTCTGAAGCTGGCGGAGCAGCACGTCCATCATCTCCCGGCTGCCGAGGTCGTGCACGGCTTGCACGGCCTGAACGTAGAGATACGTGGCGCTGTTGATGGCGGGTCCCGCGCCGTAGACGACGTGGGTGGACGGAAAGCCGCGGCGGAGGCGCGATTCATCCTCGATGTCATCCAAGATCAGGGACGAGTCGTGCAGGCAGTTGATGACGGACTTGATGCTCTCCATCTCTTTGGCCGGCACGTTCAGCCACCGGCTGTAGCAGTCCACCAGCGCAGAACGGAAGCCCTTGGAGGGCATGGATTGGATGTAGCGGATCGGGGCCTGAATTACCTCCTCCGCCCGGCTGGGACCAGGTTTTGCCTGGGTTTCCATGTTGTCAAAGACCGAAGAGACAGATGTGACGGGCGAGTCAAGCTTCTCCTCGGACAAGAGAGTCTTGCCCCCGTCCACCGCCGAAGTCACAGGGCTTTCGGCTCCCGGCATCCTCGCCCTGCCCAGCCCGGCCAGCTCATGGACCTGCGGGTGACCAGGTGCGGGCTGCTCCGGGACATGGGTCCAATCGTTGTGCCGGTAGCACTGCGAGCTCCAATAATCGTTACCTGCCAACGCGGTGTGGAGGTTCTCGAGGAGCTTGATGAGTTCCGGACGCAGGCCCGGGTGCTGGGCGTAAAAGGCGTCTTTGGACTGCACCCACTTCGCCTCCTCCTCCACAACCATTTCGGCAACTTTGCGCTTTGCTTGGGCTTCAGTCCAGTCTGGGTGCTGCTTCATCATGAACCAGATGGTGTTGAAGACCTTGCCCGCTTCTTGTGTTTTTGCCTGCTCGCGCTCCCGCGGCCAGCTCCAATAATCGTTGGTGAGGAGCATACACCGTTCGACGTGCTGTATGGGAACGGCCATCATACGGTATTCCTCGTCTGTGACGACAATGCCCAGGGAAAACTCGAGCATTGCGTAGTATGCACTGCGTCACTCACTCATCAGTAACAGCCCCCATCTAGACTACCGGGATGGTATGCACTTACCCCATGCCGCCGTTGTTGGCCCTCGACTCGAAATATTCGTCCAGAGTTTCTATCTTTTCCGTGTCGTAGGTTTCCATAATGGCAAGCCACTTTTTGCGGTACGCCTCCAACATGCGCAGGCCACCGACCCGGTCTACCTGGACGCATTCGAGAATGGCCGTCGAGACGAGATCCTTGGTCTTGGCGGAGCGGGAGTCCGCCGACAGATTGCGGGCGTCGGAAACGTCCATGGCTGCGTCCAAGTCCATGTGTTCGATTTGGGCTGCTGCGATGGACATTTCTTCGCAAGCGTCTATATATCTTGTCAGTCACTTGAGACTCTCTATCTTGTTTGAGGGAAACAAACAATAAACAAATCACGGCGAGAGACATACCATCATGGAAACACCCAACGTCAAGAAGATAGCACAGCAATCCTAACCGGTCCGGGAGACTTTCGGGCCAGATAAAGCTGCCCCAATTGCCCACGCCGCACGGCGAGCCGTTGGACTTTTTGTCCTGGCCATCGCCCATGATCCGCCCCCAGTCACCCGTTAGGCATATCGCACCGGCGTCAGCCAGATCGTTGTGCCGGTGGATGCGTACGGGAAGCGAGGTAAGGGCACCCGACGCCACTACTGTCTCGCGGGCCACTGGCTCCGAGTATGGGTATAACTCCTCATGAGAGAGCATTGTGAGAGAGGAGAGATGGGATTGTGTAGTCTAGTCTCGTTCCATACATCCGATTTGGAAGCCCGGCTTGGGGGGGTTCAGCTCTTGTTGCAAAAAAAAAAAGAGAGAATGGGCCAGGGGACTTGGGTTATGATGCTGGCGGTGGAGGGTCAATTATCCATAGCTTTCGTCTGCTCACTGTAAAAGTGAGCAAAGTGACATCGAGGTATTTATACAACTCTATTTGTTTCTTGTAATGCTCCCACACAAACGAAAAAAAAGCATCGGTTCTTGAGACTTTCTTTTCCAAGACCCCGAAGGTCCGACAAAAAGGCCAGACCACAACACCACGTCGTAATCCGCAGCCACTATCATACCCCATGCCATGACGGGACGCCCAGACGGAGATTTCGGGCAAAGATGTCCCCGAGGGAGCATGACCCCTCTCGGGGACACGAAGCGAGAGGCAAAAAAAAAAAATGACAGCTCCTCATTTCTTTCCCCTCTTGCATGATATATTTCACATGCTGGCAGTGACTTTGTGCAGCTGTAGACGCTGTCGGCTTTCGCCGGCCCCTGAGAAAAGAGGTAGGGTCGAAACCCAAAGGGGTTGTAAGGGCAGACGAGATGTGGGCTGGGCGTGCGCGTTCCGCAATTGGTACAGGCCAAGAGTCCAAGACCGCTTTATATATTTAAGTTCTCGGTGGATGAGACACTTGGTTGTTCCTAGCCAACACGGCTCACTGTCTCTCTACCCGCGCCGCTCCGTCTGGAGGTTCTTGGCGAGAGCTCCAAGATCAGTTTTCCAGGCGAGCAAAATTCCCGGGCTCGCGTATGATTGCGATAACCTTAGGTCCGGAGTTAGTCTCTGACCCACATCTAGACCGGGGCTACACTTTGGTGCATAGAAAACGCCCCTTTGATGATCAGTTTTATCACAGTCCAAGTCATGAAGTACCAGGTGCGGGAGAATGTTCATCCTTATGTTAGGCATTATTTGCCCTCTGTGTCTTATTGGATCTGCTTTAGCCTGAAAGATATGACAGCATACTACTACCAAAGAGGGGTTTCCATTAAGGTACAAACTGGCCTGGCCCACATAGTCCATATTCTATCGAGTCAAGACCACTGTTTCGTACTACATATGAAGTTGCACATGGAATATTCCATGGTAACGCGATGGGGATCGGCAACATGTCTCCAAAACTGCATGCATGGGGAAACACGAGTCGTACCGTGGTACTACCGTACTAGTAGAGAGGGAGTGTGCATAAGGCCCTCTCCCCCCCCAATTGCAATCCAGCCTGCCAAGCATACGTAACGGGCGGGACGCTTCCGATGTCACCGTTTCATCCAACGACAGGCGACGCCCGCACCCACAGCGCTCGCTTCTCGCGCATCAGGCGCACTGTCGCGTTGGCGCCCGCCACCCAATCACGCGACTGCTCGCAAAGAGCCATGTCGAAGTGCCAGAAGAGCGTCGCCATCACCATGCGGACTTCGTGGTAGACCAGCCTGGGTATGTGATGAGTTAGCGTTTGATTGAGTTAGAAATGACAACAGAAAAAAAAAAAAAAAAAAAAAAAAAAGGTTGAGAACAATATCATGCACGGCTTATCTTGGGCTGGTGTGGGTTTCCATTCTTGGCCTTACCGCTTCCCGATACAGTCCATGCTACCCTTGGCGAACGGCTTGAAGGTGTCCCTGCGGTCCGCATCATATGGTGGCGGGGCGTCGGGCAGCCAGCGCTCGGGCACAAAGGCGTCCGGGTCGGCAAAGTTGGAGGCGAGGTGCGCGCTCGCCCAGTGCGGGACCCCACAGACGCTGCCGGCGGGGAGGAAGTAGCCATCGACGGTGGCACCACCCTCGGGCACGATGCGGGGGATGGCGACGGAGAAGGGCGTGTGCTGCCGCAGCGCCTCCATGATGCACGCGTCCAGATACTTGAGCCTGCTCAGGTTCGGGACCTGGATCTCGGACGCGTGGGCGAAGGCGCCGCGGATCTCGGCCACGAGCCGGGCGTGCGCGCGCGGCGTGCTCAACACCCACCACATCATGCCCGCCATCAGCACGGGGGTCGACTCGGCGCCCGCCAGGCACAGGATCGAGGCGAGGTCGTTGGCTTGACCGGCCGACAGCGGGTTGGACGTGTCCTGCATGGCCGCCCAGATCAGCGACATGACGTCCGCCCGAGACTCGTCCGCGTTGTCGATCCAGCGCGCGGCCTTGGCCTCTGCGGTCGCGCGCAGACTGTTCCAGAAGCGCATGAGCGGGAGTTTGAGCAGCAGGCCATACAGCGAGCTGGTGGCGTCGTACCGCAGCACGACCTGGAGCGCGGACAGGAACGGCGCCCCGAGTTCGATGGCCCTGAGGTACGGGTGCTGGGTGTTTTTGTCGAGGCAGCCAAAGCTCTCGCCGAAGCTGAGCACGCCCATGACGTCAAACGTCATCCATACCAGCTTCTGTGCGATATCCACCGGCTCGCCGTTGTGAGCGGCGACGTTGAGCCGCAGCTTCGTCACCCACTCGGACAAGATGTCGGCGTGGCGGTGGATGGTGCGATCGGTAAAAGCGGGCTGCAGCAGCCTGCGCACAATGTTATGCTCCTGCTTGACCGGGGAGATGAAACCCCCGCGTTCGCTGAGCTGCGTCACGCGCAGGAAATTCAGGTCTCTGTTGAACACGCGGCTGCCGCAGATGTCTTCCCAGGACTGCGCGGACGCGTTGGAGACCTCGTCGGGTCCCGTGCGGACGATGGGACCGTACTCCTCGTGCAGCGCGACGAGGTCTTTCCAGTGTACTCCCAGGACCTGTTGGCGCCATAGTCGTGGGATCCAAGAGGCTGCGTAGAGCTTCGGTCCGGGGACAGGGGCGAGAGGATGGAAGTAGAGGTTGTAGATTACCCTGTATATGCGGTAGCATACCTTTGGTCCTTAGGTCGGTTAGAGAAAGAGTGACTGAATGATGTTCATCAAGTAAAAACATAGGCACATGGCTTGGTGGTGGAATACTTACAAAAATGCCAAAGAGCGCATACAATGTCAGCGCCATGACGAGAGCATGTAAAATTGCGTACTCGAACTGCCAAGAGTGTAGTTGAGGGTGACATTTTGCACCCGAGAAAAACAAAGGCCATCATTCTTGTCTTTTGTATCCTCCCAAGCATGGCACCCTAAACCCCACCTTTGCCTGGCACGGGCTGGGCTTTCGAGTCTGTGTAGGTGCTTGGGGGGAGGGGGCTGATAGGCCCGGCCCAAACCCGGGGTCGGAATGGACTGGCGCCCCGAGGGCACCCAAAGGAAACACACTATGTGACATGACAGCATGAAAGCGTCCCGCCGCCAAAGTAACAAGGGGTCTCGTCAGGATACCGTGGAATTTCATATCTGTTTTCCTCGAGCACACTCCAAAAACAAAGCGATAATTAGATGCAAAAATATTGTTAATTTGAATCCCCGAGTAATTGCCCTTGTAGCCAACGCTATTTGTATTCGTTGTTACTCTTGCCTGACTCTAGGTATTGCACTTCCCCAAGAAGGCCCCTCATCAGATCATCTTTGGGTGTCGCTAAATCTGGACCCCAATCACGGTGGCCAGAGACATCCGTCAAACAGTGGTTGGCAATAAACAGAAACGCAAAAAAAAGAAGAAGAAAAAAAGAAAAAAAAAAAAAAAACGGAAAATAAACCCCCCGAAAAATGCCCGATCCAGCAGCCAGCATCAACACCCAATCCGTTCGCGACAAATATGCCCAAGAACGCGACAAACGCTACCACCCAGATGGGCTGAAGCAGTACATTGTCGACCTGGCCGCCTCCCCAGAGTACGCACGCTACCAGGCGGACCCATGGCGCACGTCCTCGAACCCCGAGCCCGCCCTGCGCGACGGCGACAGCTGCACGGTGCTGATCGTCGGCGCGGGCTTCGGCGGCATCCTCTTCGCCGCCAGCCTGGTCAAGGCCGGCATGAACCCGGCGCAGATCCGGCTGGTCGACACGGCCATGGGCTTCGGCGGCACGTGGTACTGGAACCGCTACCCGGGCCTGCACTGCGACGTCGAGAGCTACATCTACATGCCGCTGCTGGAGGACACGGGCTACGTGCCCCGCCACAAGTACTCTGCCGGCCCGGAGCTGCGGGAGCACGCGCACCGGATCGCGGAGCACTTTGGGCTCGCGGACAAGGCGCAGTTCGGCACGCGGGTGGACGAGCTGCGCTGGGACGAGGACGGGCGCCAGTGGGTGGCCGGCCTGGTGCTCGTCGAGGAGCAGACGCCCATCACGGTCCGCAGCGAGTTCGTCATCACGGCCTACGGCATCGGCCACTACCCCAAGCTCCCCGCCGTTCCGGGGTTGGACGGGTTCAAGGGAAGCGCCTTCCACACCAGCAGGTGGGACTACGGCGTCACCGGCGGGTCGGAGGCGCAGCCGGATCTGACGCTGCTGCGGGACAAGCGCGTCGGCATCGTCGGCACCGGAGCCACGGCCGTCCAGGCGATACCCTTCCTCGCGCGCTGGGCCAAGGACCTCTACGTGTTCCAGCGCACGCCGAGCAGCGTCGGGCCGCGGAACAACGGCGTCACGGACCTGTCGCGGTGGAAGGAAAACGTCGCCACGCACAGGGGATGGCAGATGGACCGGGCCGAGAACTTCAACGCCTTCCTGGCCAACGAGACGCCCAGGCCCGAGGTCGACCTCGTGGACGACGAATGGACCAAGCTCCCGTCGTACAGCGCCCTGATCGGCAGCGCCGTGGACCTGGGCGCCGGCAAGGATGGTGTGGAGCAGTACGTCGCCATGCTAGAGGAGCTGGACATGCCGCAACAGGAGTCGCGACGGCACTGGGTCGATGGGATCGTGCACGACAAGACCACGGCGGAAAACCTCAAGGCGTGGTACCCGTCCTGGTGCAAGCGGCCGTGCTTCAGCGACGACTACCTTCAAGCCTTCAACAGCTCCAGCGTGCACCTGGTCCCGACCGGGCCGCGCGGGATCGAGCACGTATCGGAAAAACACGTCACGGTCGACGGCAAAGACTACGAGCTTGACGTGTTGATTTTTGCTACGGGGTTCAGGCCGCCGACCAGCGGGAGCCCGGCCGAAAGAAGCAGGATGAAGGTCTACGGCCGGGGCGGCTTGGACATGGACGACAAGTGGGCGTCGCCGGACGGGCTGAGCACGCTGCACGGGATGCTCAGCCGCGGGTTCCCCAACTTCTTCTTCCCAGGGCCGAACCAGATGGGCGCCGCCCCAAACGGCACCTACCAGCGGGATCGACTCGGAGAACATTTTGCGTACGTAATCACAGCCGCCAAGCAGCGCCGAGGGGGAGCCAAGGTCGTAATCGAGCCTAGCGACGAGGCCGAAAAGGAATGGAGCGCGCGGACTGCGAGTAATGCGGCCAGGTTGACTGCCATGGTTAGTTGCACGCCCAACTACATGATCACGCCCGAGGAGCAGGAGGCGGCCGCCAAAGGGAGGAGAGAGGGGCTGGCGAGGAAGGCGAGAGGCGCGCTTTGGGGGAGGGGTGTGAGGGACTACATGGAAATATTGAGGGAGTGGAGAGAGGAGGGCCAGCTCAGGGGTCTTTTTATTGCGTGACGAATTCCGGAGCCACCGGATAGAGTTTCGCTGCCGAGTGGAAACCGTGGGCCGGGCGGGCCATCTTGGTACTGCATACCATGGAAGAGAAGATAGGCTGCTAAGATTGCCTGCCGTGGCTGTGGTGTAATATTTCACAGCCGTAGACATGTTGACAGCAAGCCTCGGTTTGGCTGCATACGTCCACTCGGCGCTACTTGTCGTCTTGAAGCTTAAAAAAGATGAAAGAAGGAAAAAAAGGGGGAAAAAATAAAATAAAATAAAAAAAAACTTAAAAAATAAAAAAAACTTTATGCACCAGCGGTCCACACGCACTCACGGCAAAACCTACCATTCCAAGATCCCCTGAGTAAGCAATTCATCATCTACCCAACCAAAATAGGCCCAAATACCATACATACAGTACATCAGGTTTTGTCCTGACCAAAAAGCCAACGCATGCCGATGGACAATCCTCCCGGGTAACCTTAGGAGAATGGCTCTCGACATAGTCCCCCTCTTGGCGGAGGCCTCTAAAACACCCTGGACATGGGCTTTTCTGACTCTCGCGACAGCGATCTTTCTCCTCATCGACCACCCGACAGTCTACCCTGGAATTCCGCTGCTGGGCGCCGGGCAGGGGACTCTGGGCCGCCGGGCCGCTGGGAGAGAGTTTCGACTGAAAGGGCGAGAGATGGTGCGGGAGTTTGCCAAGGTATATCTTTCTTCCGCATGCATTAGACTACCCTTGAACGAAAGCTGTATAATTCTTTTTTTGTGGCTTCACCCTAACAAAGAACTGCGTCAAAGACAAATGAGCCGTTCCAGATTATTACCGAAACCGTGACCAAGATTTTCCTCCCGGCGAGGTATGCCGAGGAGGTTAAAGATGTCAAGGAATTGAGCTTCACACGGGCGCTTGCCAAGGTTGGCTTCCTCCTGTTCCAAATTTGTGGCTCTGGCTCATGTGGTGGTAACTTTGCACATAGGAGTTATTCGCCGGGTATAGCGGCTTTGAGCCCATTGCCGCCATTGCAGATGACGCCAACATCATCCAGACTGTTGCTCGGCTGAACATAACTACGTCTCTGAGTATGCGTAGCCACTTTTCTTTTTCTTCACTACCTTCAGAGACAAGAATTTGCTGACACTCGATAGAGTACCTGACCGACGACGTCTCCACCGAGGCAGCAGCTGCACTGGCCGAATACCTCGGGCAGGACACAGGTGAGGACCTGACCTTGTTGTCCTCCCACCCCCGAACTCTATTTCAATACTAACAGCACAAAATAAAAAAATCAAGAATGGCGGGAGACGGCTGTCAAGGCCTTCACCCGCACGCTAGCGGCCCGTCTTTCCGCCCGCGTCTTCGTCGGCCCGTCCCTGTGCGCGGACAAGGCCTGGCTGGCAGTGTCGGCGGGATACGCAGCACAGTGCCACATCGCCGCCTTCAAGCTCCAGTCGTGGCCGCGGCCAGTGCGGCGGGCTGTGAACTGGTTTCTGCCCGAGTGCCGGGCGCTGCGGAGGATGGTGCGTGAAGCCAGGCGGATCCTGAAGCCGATCGTTGCCGAGCGAGAGGGGAAGCCAAGGAAGGATACGATTTCGGTATGTTTTTGCGACCAGCTCGTCAGTGAGTGGATGGGGTACCTGATTATGAAACACCAAAACCAGTGGCTTCAGAGCGCCCTCCGAGCATCCAACCTCACCCGCTACACCGTCGCCGATTTTCAACTGGGCCTGAGCCTGGCCGCCATCCATACCACCACTGAGCTGCTCACCCATGCGCTGTTGGACATCGTCACCGCCGGCCCTGAGTTGATCAGCCAGCTGCGGGAAGAAATAATCAACGTCTTTGGTGAAAGCAGTCCCGACGGCGAGTTGTTCACCAAGACGCGGCTGTACAGCATGCGGCTTCTGGACAGCGCCATCAAGGAGTCGCAGAGGCTACACACCGCACGGCTGGGTACGTTTTCGTTCATGTCCGCGTCTAAAAGCAGAGCAGTCACCAGACATCAAGAATCTGACACCCAAGCAAATGAATAAAAAAAAAAAAAAAAACACAGGCGGGATGGGCCGCGTGGCCCTACAACCGGTAACCCTGCCCTCGGGGCTACACATCCCCGCGGGCGCATACACGACCGTCCTGCTCACGTCCCACTCGGACCCAGACCTCTTCCCGTCGCCCGAGACCTACAACCCGCGTCGCTTCTTGGAGATGCGCTCCCGCCCCGGCCAGGACAAGAACTGGCAGCTGGTGACGACCTCGCCGCACCACCTGGCCTTCGGATACGGGGCCCACGCGTGCCCTGGCCGGTTTCTGGCTGCCGCCGAGGTCAAGATCGCGTTGGTGAGGCTGTTGATGGGCTACGACTGGCGGGTTGAAGGGGGGAGGAGTGGGGATGTCGGGCTGGTTAGTGCACATCGGGTTGCCGATCCGGCGGCGCGGGTACGGTATCGGGCGAGGGAGAGTGAGGTGGCGTTTTGACTAGTGCTGTCGAGCAGGATTCTATGTCGGCATTTGTAGCTGTTGGTGGACACAATATATTTCTCGAGCTAGGCGCTGCACAAGAAAGACGATATATCAACAGCAAAAAAAAAAAAAAACACCTCCCGCCGTAGCCGCTTCCACACCGACATCAATCCTTGAAACAAAGAACCTCTGCACACCGCGCAACCTTGTCCCTACCTTCAGTGCCAGCCCACACCTCATACGCAGCCCTCAACCTCGCCAGCTCCTCCTCGGTCAAGATCCCCTTGGCCAGCGCATCGTCGACGCCAATGCCACGACCCACGACCTGCAGCGCCTCGGCGGACCGCTCCTCGCCGACCCCGCAGGCGATGCGCTCGAAGCCGGCCTCGCGGGCCCAGGCCTCCAGCATCGTGCCGGCCCGGGGGTGTCCGCCGCGGGCGCTGAGCAGGGCAGCGGCGTAGACGGCATGCAGCTCGAGGCCGGGGACGTCAGGGGTCCACCTGACGTCGCGGACGATGTCGAGCGGCTCACGGAGGGCGACGAGGCCGCCGGGCCTGAGCACCCTGCGGAACTCGCGGAGGGCGCGCACGGGGTCCGGGACGTGCGTGCAGCACGTGTGCGCGTGCACCACGTCGAAGCTGCCGTCCGGGAACGCCGCCAGGTCCTGCGCGTCGGCGACCTGGAACGAGAGGTTCGGCGGGCCGTCGGGCGCTCGCACGTGCGTCTCCTGCGCAAACGACACCATCGCCGCCGAGATGTCGACGCCGATCGCGTGCCCGTCCTTGCAGATCGTCGCCAGGTCGCGCGTTATGCTGCCGGACCCGGACCCGACGTCCAGCACTGCATGGTCGGGGCGGAGGTAGGGCAGGAGGTAGGCTGCGTGGATGTGTGCGCGGCGGGTGTTGTAGGAGGATTCTTGGGACATTTCGAATGTGTTTTCGTTTGTGATTATTGTTTTTTTCTTTTTTTTCTCGGAAGAGCTGTTTCTGCTGTGAAATTTGATATGCTTTTTTTTTATTTCTTCGTTTCTTTGTTTTCTCTTTTCTTATGGATGATGATGACGATGTTGTTGTTGATTTTGTATCTAGTTTCAATATCATCCATCCTTGTGCCTTATGCTAAATTAACCGGGCACAAGGGGTGCAAATATCCGACTCGCACCATCACCCCTCTCTCCAGCGACTGAAGCACCAATAGTCAGCTGCAAGTTATTGCAAAAGCGGTGAGAAGTTGTTCCCGGGACCCCGATGCTGTAGTGTAGCAGTCTGTCTGGACCTTGACCGGTGGTGGTGGTAACCCGTCCTCCTCCTCAGCCCACGTCTCCCGGTTCTCCCACCCGAAAAGCACAACCCAGGTCGAGTTTGGAGGGTTGTGGGGATTTGTCGTGTTTTTGGAGTAGATGTGGGCATAGTCTCGGGTAGAAATCGAATTTGTATCTTTTTTTTTTTTTTTTTTTTTTTTTTTAAAAAAAAAAAAAAAAAAAAAAAAAAAAAAAAAAAAAAAAAAAAAAACCCCGAGTGATTCTCTCCGACTGTGCAGGGCAAGTTTTTTCTCCAGTTCGCCCGACGTGTGCAATCAGGCTTTTTCACTATTCAACTCATAAGTGCAACTTGCATGCAGATTAAACCCCCAAACAATTGGCAGAATGTCCATCATTCCACCCCAGAAGCCAACCACTCCTGGCCTGGAGTTCGCCAACAGGAGATACGTCGATCTTGCCGCACAATTCGACCATGAGTGCGCCCAGGCGCTGGACATCATCAAGGCCAAGCTTCAGGTACTGGTCCACATTGAGTGCTCCTCCAACACACGTACCAACTAACAGGAGCAGGTCTTTGCGGAACTGGAGTCCCTAATCTCAATAACCTTGAGCGACGGCACTCACAGCAAGCCGCCGGTTTACATCGACGCCCGCGCCGACACAGTCAGTCTCTTGGACGGCACGGACGCAGTTCCCGAAGCTCAGACGACGCTGAAGCCAGGCTATGTGATCCGTTTCCACGAGGGAGCCCTCGATCCGCGCCTGGGGCTTTTTATGGACGCACGCACAAACCCGGCAACCGTTCCAACCGGCAACGTGCCCAGGATCATCCGCTGGGCCGACTTGCTCAACAAGACGCCGGTGCAGCTGCTCAAGGGTGCCCAACATATCGACCACGACCGACTGCCGCGGCCCACGGAGGATTTGCAGCAGGTGAAGCGGGATATCGAGGAGTTTGGCTATGGGTTGGTATGAGCGTGCCTCTCTCGTGGGTGCATTGCTGAACACACGTCTCCGTGACAGGCTGATCGAGAACGCCCTGCTGCCTGCCGAGGTGGCCATCATCAGCGATGCGTTGAACTCTCAAGCCGCCGGAGAGCGAGCTGCTGGCGTTGCCACCTTTGATGGCGGTCCGAATGGGCCTAACCAGCGCGTTTGGTGCGACAAAAATGCTCCTTATTCTGGTACATGAACCAGGGCTAACTAGGCAACAGGAATCTCATCAACAAAGGCGACGAGTTCATGTAACAATACTCCCACCGGTTCCCTCCACGTTGTCCAAAGTTAATCAAGCACAAACTACAGCGACCTCCTGAACCACCCCCTGATCGATGCTATCGTCCCCTGGTTTCTGGGCGAGCACGCGCACATATCCACCTACACGGCCAACATCGTGCGGCCTGGCAACGTGCCCATGATAGTGCACACGGACCAGGCGGCCAAAACGCCTCCTCAGCGGCATTTGGCGCTGGGACTCAACATTTCGTTTTATTTGGTTGATACTGAGGATATCAATGGTGCCACGCGGATGTGGCCTGGAAGTCACGTTGGGCATGTTGCATCGTGTGACATTTGGAATCTTGTAAGTTTGTTATCCTGCCGAGGAACGGTAGAAAACGAGCTACATGTTGATGCAAATATCTCGTTCAAAAAACAACAACAGAATGGCTCAATCCCAGCCGCCGCCCCAGCGGGCACAGCCGTCGTGTTTGATAACCGGCTCTGGCACACAACGGGCCCAAACCGCGCAGATCCAGCCGCAGCCAACGCTGAGCGGCCTGTCATTCTGCTGCATTTTGTTCGCTCCTACGTTCGAGCGGGCGAGAATCACTACCTCAGCATGCGCAAAGAAGTCCACGACAAGCTCCCGGAGCGGCAAAGGGCGTTTTTCGGCTTCAGAAAGATCCCTGGGGCTGGAAGTGTTGATGGCGGAACAAAGGTTGAGTTTGTCAGAAGAATTGAGGATGCAGTAGGGAGGTTGAGGGTTTAACCGTGGCTTTGGCTTTGTTTTATTCGTGATTATTTGCAAGCTACTTGAAGCGCACGGCTGAGTGAGAGGAAGTTCTTACTACCTATTTGACATCTCTTTGTTCAGAAGGGAAAATCTGGGAGCATGGAGCAAAGAAAATCAAGAAATACGGAAGCTTACTGGTATGTCTGAATGGAGCGTCTGCATTCTTATGTCGACAAACTAGCATACTTGATCCCGCCACTGTAAACAAGGGTTACAGTCAACAGTAGCTCAGGGTCACCTATTCATTTTCTAATTGTTTTCCTTCTTAATTTTTCAGTGTTGAGTTGATATGTATTCATGGCGTTGGGATAACCACGGTCTTGTGTCTTGAATTTGGCAAGTCAAGCTGCGCGAGTAGCGTTGCCGAAGAACACTTGAGAAGGAAACTAAAAAACGTAGAACTCCTGACTTTGTTATCACCTCTCCATATAAGCCAATGCATTCCATATGCAATCCCATCACATAACTCTCATATTCAAGTCACATTTGCCGCCAGCACAACCACTTGACCTTTCAGCTCCTCCTTTGGTCAGCTTTTATCCCCAATCGAAAGCTGAATCTTCAGTTCCAAATTTTGCCTACACTCCATCTTGATCGCTTGCTTAGTTGCGTGGGTAGATAACAGAAAGTACTCGCCCGGTCATATGGCTTTTTTTTTCCCATAGCATATCCAGAAGATCCTTTGCGAAAGTGTAAATGTTAATCTTGAGGGAGAAGAGAGGGGAGTCACAGGAGCATAAGGGTTCAAGAGCTCCAAGGTTGAGCGCGTAGTCCTCGATAGTCCGATCAGTGACGGTGGCACCAGCCGGCCCACTTGTTGAAGTGGAAGCTGTTGGTAGCACTCTACAAGTTTATGGACTAGATAGCTAGTCGCATTATTATTAACGTAATATGTGAAGGGTCTATTTTTTACGTCTATTTCGCGAAGCCAGGTACCGCAAAGGCATATGTAAATGGCCTTGGGGCGACCAGCCATGCTTTTCCAACAGAAGCAAAGGCAGCGCGACCCCCAGACACTATCCTTGTTGGAGCCGTTCACAAGTCGCGAACAATCTGGATGCGGGTCAAGGAATTAATTGAACAGAACATTGCTAACAACAAGGTTGCTTTTGTCAAAGAGGGATTGTGAGACCTTTGCACACGAGCAACCATGGGTTTCCGAGCCAACAATCCAGAAATATATTTTGCAGGTTTGCGTCCAAGTGATCAAGTCCACAAACATGTAGGAAGGGCTCAATATTGCACTTACTCGTTTAATCTACAATTAGGCTCGAAGGTACCTAGGTGAAAGAAACCACATGTCTGCAACATGAATGTCTTTTTCAGTTTTCGATGATGCAGGATGCATGATCTCATGGCTCGAAGACTTGAAAATGAAACTTGGGGAAACAAGGTAATAATTGAACCAACATCGAAAGTACTGCCAATGAGTTCTTTTGTTTTGGACATGAAAAATGAGACACATATTGAGCTACACCAACCAGTTCAAATAAAAATCTCGAGTTCTCGAAAAGCTGTGTCGGCTGCCGTTTACTTCCATGGATTTTTTGTTTCATGCTCAAATTCACAAGTGCCGAGATGCTGAAAATGGGATGTTGAACAAGCATAAATTTGGCATGTTTTGCTCGAGGAACTTACCCGAAAGGCCCACATAAACATTCCAGAACTGCAGCCACAAACGTCGCTTTCCGATGCTTATTTTGGAGGCCAGAGTTCAACCGTAGTTACTCCGCATTACGTCAAAAAGCCAAATGCTACCGCCCGAAACGTTTTTATATAAATTGACATCCTCCACCCCCTCACCTTGGGAGCTTGTCCAAAATAGCCACCACTGCACATTTAAACGCTGCCAAGATTACAAAGCAACGCCAATTGATATTCCTCGACAGGCCTTTTATTTTGCGACAAACCTCAAGAATGGCATCCGACTACACCTTTGCTAAACCAGACATCGCTCTGGACGAGGGCATATACGCCTTCCTGGAAAATTTTTACCGCATCTCCGACGACCCTGAGGGGCACGACATGTATCTCCAACAATACACCCCCGACGCAACTGTGATATTGTCGACCCACAAAGTCAAAGGGTCAGAAGGTCCGTTTCCTCTACAGCTCTCGTGCAGCTGATGCAATCCATTCCAACAGAAATCTGCACAATAATGCCTCGTGCCCGTATCGACTTATCCCCCCAACAAAAGCACAAACTGACGAAACCTGCCACCCAGAGATCCGCAACCTCCGCAAGGGAATGTGGGTCAAGGTCGCGGCCCGCAAGCACAAGGTTCACGGCGTCTTTGCCGCGGCGCCTGGGTCCTCCGAAATCATGCTGTACGGGCAGGTGACGCAGCAACTCCGCAGCGGAGGCGAGGTGGTCAAGGATTGGGCTGCGCGCGGCGTGCTGGAGAAGAGTGCCGAGGATGCCAGGTGGAGGTTTGCGTTTTATCAGGTTTATATAGTATGTTCTTTCCTCCCCAGGCTAAGCCGAGAGTTTTGGAGTTTTGCTGCGACGAGAACGGGTATTTTGCTAACCGAGTTTGTAGCAAATGGACTGATTTTGTAGGTTTTGTCGACTAGAATGGTCATCGTGGACAGCTCGCATCGACTCGGACAAGCCGATTCTCATCTCAACCGAAACGCCCAATCGATTGTTTTGACCAAAGGATAATGACCACATTTCTGTCGAGGCGGGCCTTGTCCTCTGGCGATCTTCATGTTTCGCTAGCTGCAAGGGAGGCGGGATCATCAACCACCAAGACGTGTATGCGTACAGGCAGATGTGCTGCTAGACTTGTAGATGGGTTCTTTCGTTTATCTCGTAGGTGAGCGCCCGGCTCGAGCGGTGCAATTGGAGTGGAATTTATCCCGCTCAAACTCTTATGAAACCCTTGATACACAACCAACGAGATGGGCTCACGACCGGCAGCTGGCTAGGAACTTAGGAGCATGGAACTCCACGCACATTCGCTTCATACTGTCCGAAATGAGCAACCTCTACAAAACAAAAGAACATGAGCCTCCGCATTTCTGAATCGACACATCTCATTCTCCACTACTAATCATATCGTGTGGTTGCCGCCATCGACGGACCAAACTCGTGCACCTTGATGCAAATCGAATCCTCACTGGCGAGGGACAAGACTGCATTGGCTATGTATTCGAGCTGAGTACCCCTGTGCACCTTATGTAACTCCAGCACGTGGCTTTTTTTTTTGTTTCTGAAAAGTTTTTCTGGCTCTGCGGTACGACACGGAAGCAGGACGACGCGTGGATCGCGAGATATTTCATCCGACTAATACGATACCATTTTAGGCAGTGTTGACTACCATTGAATTGGAACGCTTTCTCTTTCATTTCTGTGTCCCAACATCAATTCGAGTGTATTACGGCGCTTCTTTGAGCCTTAAAAAAAGACTCCTTGATGGCGTCGTTTCTTCGGCGACTGCCCTGGCCCGGCCGGACTTGGAAGCCTCTTACCTTCCCCAGTTTCAATTTCAAGCAAATTCCGTTGGCCGAAAAGATCGAAGAGGAGTTGATTCCCAACTACAAGGCGTCCCGGTATTACCCTGTCCTTATTGGACAAGTCCTCCAGGATCGCTATCAGATTGTAAGAAAACTGGGGTTTTGGGCGAGCTCAACGGTTTGGCTGGCGCGCGATTTGAAGTAAGAACATCTGGTGTTGCATCGACATGCCCTGAGTTCTTTTTTTTTTTTCTTGTCGCTTCTGGCAAACAAGACGCGTCATGCTAACACCAGAATAGAGGCCGCCGCCACGTGGCGCTCAAGCTGTTTGTACATTCCGAGTCCATGGGCGAGCAACTGGATCACGAGATTGCCATGTATAAGCGCATATCCAATACTTGTTCGGTATCGAAACATCCGGGCCGCAGTGCAGTCCGAGAGCTTCTTGATTCTTTCGACGTTGCTGGGCCGGATGGATCGCACCGTTGCTTGGTTCATCCACCACTCGGCGAGAGTGTTTGGGCTTTCCTTCACCGCAACCCCGTCAGGAGGCTCCCTGAACCAGTCGTTGCTTTTGTCCTTCGTTGTTTGTTCCTAGCCTTGGAATTTCTGCACACCGAGTGCCGCATGATCCACACAGGTCCGTTGCCAGTCCCACCACGGTTCTGCTTCTTGTCAACATGGCGACTAATACTGTACTCAACGGACCAGACATCAAAGCCGATAACATTATGTTTGGAATCGTAGACGACTCGGTCTTCACCGCGTTCGAAGAGGGGGAGCTAACCAATCCATCTCCCCGGGAAACTGTGGACGGCCGAACGATATATCTATCCCGCGACCTCAAAATGCCGAAAACCTGGGGCGCGCCAGTGCTTTGTGACTTTGGCTCAGCTATTCTGGGGGACGTTGAGCACGTCGAGGACGTGCAGCCCGCCATCTACAGAACACCGGAGGTCATTGTCCAAGCGCCATGGTCATACGAGATTGACATATGGAACACGGCTTGCATGGTAAGTGCCTGAGGGGTGTTGTCAAGTGAGTGCAAGATGTGAAGGCTAACCAGAGCTGGGGATTCGCGCTCTTTTTGCTCGCAGATTTGGGACGTGTTCCAGAACGGCCACCTGTTCACAGGGTTCGACCCGGAACACGAGACCTACCGCAGTCGGGCACACCTTGCCGAGATGATTGCGCTGCTTGGACCACCCCCAGAGGCGTTGTTGCGATCGGGCAAAGGCGACTGAGAGGTTCTTTACAGATACAGGTAAGCACGAGTTTTCCCATCTAAGCAATCCATCGCACTGTTTTAATGACAACTGTCAATGCAGGGGATTTTCGCGAGGATTTCCCACGCCCGGAAAGCACATGGCTCGAGAAAATTACACATGGCCTGGAGGGCGATGAGAGGAGAATGTTTCTTGCCCTGATGGGGAGGATGCTTCAGTGGGAGGCGTCGAAGCGGGCTTCGGCGAGGGAGCTGGCTGAGGACGAGTGGATCATGAAGTACATGTAGGGAACGAGGCCTTGTATATCGGACTAGGGTCACGCCGACAACCTCGAAAGAAGGCCGGAAGCTGTTTAGTCGGATAAGTTTGAGCACCGCCCTCTTCCAGGCATGATTGTTTGGAGGCTGGCCAAAAGGCTTCAACCGCCTAGCTTAATTATGTGTTTATTTAAGCAATGTAAAAACCTAGCCCTTATAAGGTGAGGGTCTAATATTGATTGGTTGATTGACTGTTTCTGTAAAGAAGATCCCAAAGCGAAATCTTCAAACAAGCCTCCTATGACAGGACGCGAATGATTTTAAAGGTTAGATGAAAGGGTTGCTTAGGCAGATCCGGGATTCGATCGAGAAAAAAAAAAAAAAAAAGATGAAAAGAAAAATTGAAATATATACCAGAAACCAAATATAAGAAGAACGTTCATCCATAAATAAGGTCCAAACGGCGATGCGGTAATTGAGACAAGACCAGATATAATGCAGGCGCTATTTAGGATGATAAGAAATCGTCCGACAAACATATTTCCGCCAATATCGAATTAGATCAAGGCATGTTGGTGTTGCAATTACAACAGGGAACTGGACAGATCTGAAAAGCAGCCTGTTCACTGTACGTCGACGTTTATTGTATTATTATTCTTGCATGAATAGTCGATAAAAAAAAAAAAGACTAGTTGGGGCTTTATCACTGGGGTTTTTTGAAGGTTGGTGGTCAAGGGGTACTCTGACTTGCTCAAACGCCATTTGGTTCGCAAGACGGGAAACTAGCGCAACAAAGCCGCCTGCTAAACAATGCTTCTGATTACCAGTCTGCAGGTCGTGGCTGAGCGTAGAAGCTCGAGGAATGCAGGCCGTTGAAGTCAAAAATTTCCAAATTTGCATACCAAATGAGGTGATCCAGATTTTAGGAAACCCCCCGTCTTACAGGAGGCCCGCGAAGCTCAACCCACAAGTTAGCCCGCATCAGGTACCTCCGGGATTAAAGTGATGAGACCGTCCACAGCGCCGCTGCCGGGGTTTCAAGGAAGGATCAAGAATAATATGAAGGAAGCAAAACTGACCCTCGACAAGGGTTTATAATCATGAATAGATCAAAAAAGTTCAAAGGTATATGAGCAGGACGTCGGGGAACTGGAGGTGGTTCATTTGTACCCGAGCGGTCATGATTGTAGGTCAACATTGGCCCTATGTGCAATGTTGAATGTCGCCAAGTCCGGTGGGTGCGGCACCAGATTCTTTCCTGCATGAATAAACTTTGCAAATCTTGCGTCTCGTACGTAACACATCCGGGCCCCAGGATTCCCATTTAATACATGAGAGTTTCGGGACTGCCATACATACAAAAGTGCGCAAATGCCGCCTATGACGTAAACCAGGCCGAGATTTGTTGCCCATAGAGGCACTCAGGGAATTGCAACAATTGAGTACGAATGCGGACGTTATCTCAACCGAATTTGTGGCAAGTGTGAATTTAAATGTATGCGTTGCGTGGTGAGTAGGCTTGGCGATCGCGTTCTGGAACCGCATCATCAGACGATTTTGATGCAAAGAAAACAAATCGAGGTCCACTAAAAGCTTGCCCCTTTGGGATAAAATTAACGGAGCGAACTATGGAAGGTTCGTAACATGAGGGTGGAAGGCCTTGGGATAAAAATTTAGCCTTGGCAATTGACCAGATTAGGCCCGATAGACAAGCACATTTGCAAGATCCAACATCATCGTGCAGTGGCGCGATAATCTATACCATACATACCAGAAGAGGTGACAATATCTTCACGTGGCCATCCGAGGTAACTCACCTGAAAACTTTGGATTCGCATCAGCACTATTACTTGGATCACTGTCACTATGTTGTCGTTGGATATTCACGGTGATATCATTGGTTGTAGTGAGTATGACAGTGATGAAGATGTACCCTTTCCCGGGCTGTGCATGTAAAGTTTCCAAGGCACGTTGTAATGGCTGGGTCGCTACCTCTTGATCTACGGCAAGTACCTACTTATAGATACCCTGTTGACCGAAAATTGTTCGGACTAGGTGTATGCAGGGACAATAATATTCCTGGGGAGCAGGGGATTCAGCGACTCGTGTCATGGAGAATAAGCATACCCTCAAACACACCGTCCCAAAACCCTAGATGCTGATTGTTAACACGCTTTATCGGCCAACCCATGCCATGCTGGCAAGTTACTGGCCCTCACTAACTTTAGGAATGATTAAAGTTTGCAGGGCGGTTATAGCCCTCGCAGGTTTTTGCTTTGCTTTGCTTTGCTTTGCTTTGCTTTGCATTGCTTTGCAACCTCGGGTGGATTTTCTCCAGCTCTATCCAACATTATCCATCATCTATGTTGCGATCCTGCCGGCCGCCTTGAGGCCTTCTCATCCCACGATATGAAATCCGAGGGCCTGCCCCTCGTGTCATACGTGCTCGGGTGGGTAACGTGCTCCATCTCCACCAGTGCGTTTCTTTGCTCCTGTTGCCAGCGTTCGAATACCGCCCCCTTATGTCAACCATGACGTACCTAACCAAGCATCCATGGAGTTTGTCAAGACAGTATTCGCTACGATGCGGCTGGTGGCACGATACAGAGGACAGGGGCTTTCGTGGGATGACGGATATCTCGTCTTTTGCGTCCTCGTCATCTTTGCCAGCAAGTCAGTCTGCCACTTTGCGTGGTTGGCCGGTGTCGGTGAAGAATTTTCGCAAATCCCGTCGCAGGACCGGCAACAGGCCGTGTTCATGAGCATCCTGGCCACGTCGATCGTTCCGTGGGAGTTCACGTTGCCCAAGCTCGCCATCGTCGTCTCCATCCAGGCCATCATCCCGACCAGCAAGAGGCGATCCCGGAGCTGGATTGCCGCCTGCGGCTTTTGCTTTGCGTTGATGCTGTGCATCAGCGTCTGGCAGTTTGCGCAGTGCAGGCCCGTGTCGCAGCTGTGGGACCCCGTGCCCGATGGGAAATGCGCCGACGCCAGAGTCAACGTCGCGTTGGCTTATGCCAGCTCGCTCGTTTCGTGTCTCATCGACCTGGCTATCTGTCTCTACTACGTTCCTGTTTTCTTGGGCCTTCAGATGAGCGCCAAAAACAAAGCCACCGTCATTGCTGCCCTAAGCTTTGGAGCGCTTGCATTCATCGTGGCCATGATCAAGATGGTTTTCCTCAAGAACCTGGCCCAATTAACTGTGGACCCTACGGGTAAGTAAGCAACCTGAAATGACAAGACGCCAAAGGGAAAAGAAGAGGCTAGCCCCGCCCCAGGCATCAAGCATTTGGTAAAGAATCGACCCAAGTACTCATCTAACTACAGTGCCGTGCAGGCTCCAACGTCGCCCTATACATCTTGGTCGACGTGGAATCCATGATGTTGATGCTCGGCGCCTGCATGGGCTCAGTTATCAAGCTCCTCAAGCCGAAGCGCCGCCGAGGCACGAAACAGACCGAGAGTAGCAGCTGTTGAAAATTATCATACCTAATGAGCCTCAGCAAATTCCGCAGAAGCGGCTTTACGCACAATTCTTCCAGATCTGCGGGAGAGGATGGCGGTGAGGTGGCTATCAACAACCAGACAACTGCCCGCGCGACGAGTGCAGTTCGAACCCCCGAGTGGGTCACCCCGGAAGGCGTGATATCAGTCCGAGCCCGACCGCACGATTTGGCGCTAGAAGAATAGAAGCTTAGTAGCTTGAGTATCATATCTGTTGTCGAGTACCTGACCACAATACTTGACTTTCGCAAAAGGTCATAGATGCTACTGTCGTCTGTTGGGACGAAACAAGCTACAGCTTCCATTGGATGATCCCACAGTCTGGCCAACCTTCCCTTAAAGTCTCTGATGCAAGCCCAGGAGTTCATCAATGTGATCCCTGAAGACGGCCGAACCATTCCCTCGGGACTGGCGGGGTCAATAATCCGGGGTAAAATACTGTGATTATACCGCCTAAGTTAAGGTTGTTGAATCATTCGGGTAATGTCAATAGGTTCGGTCCTATCAAGTATCCAAGGGGATAAATTGATGGCACAGAGAGGTCTACAAACCAGTGGCTTGACGGCTGGACGGAGTCCCCGACGTTGGCTTTGGTCTGCCTTCCATCTCATCGAAGCTTCTTGTCTCTTAAGTGGCGGGAGAAGGGATTCTTGACCACTGATTGCAGCTCCTTGGTGGGACACTTGAAGCTGCGATATCGATCTGTGCGCGAAGCAGGATTTTTGGTTCTATGAAAGCGGTGGGCCAGAAACACATGGGCTTCCCGCCCCGGTTGATATGGCAGCTTTCATCAACCTTCTCTGGACGACACAACTTCTCGTGTCCGGATCCCTGTTTCTTTCACCTGCGATATTAACCCCTTGAGGTTGGCTTTTGTGGGTTTAGGCTGCCAATCGCATCCTCGAGAACCAATGCGGCGACTCCTTCCCCCTCCCCATGGCCGGTAGGTGTAGCGCAACGTAATGAATTCAAGCCCGTCCTAGGGATAGGAATTACTCACCGGTCCCTGCCATGACCGATGCGCTCGCTCGAATACCACGAGAGGATGGCCTTTGACTAGCTTGCCGAGGGTCGCCAAGTCAAACGACTTTCATGGTGGCGGCAGAGCAAAGAATCCTGTGCGAATTTGTTATTGGACCACGTTGACAACGAACTCGTTCTTCGGGTGGCAAACACAGGTTTCTGTGCTTGGTGGCTATGACGAGAACGAAGGTCTATCAACAGGATAGCAAACTTATACTGGTATAATTGCTTACCTACAGTCGGGACACCAGCGGAGCAGTGCCGGGATCTGCATATTTTTCATGGAGAGAATTGTAGCAAGTATTCATTACCCATTTTCCACTCGTCCGGCCGCACTATCCTTCTTCTTGGGACCTTTATCCGACTTGCGCTGGGGAAAATTTGTCTTGTCATTGCACATCCGGTCTGGTCGGGTCGGTCCGTCCAGGTGTTCGCAGCAGGCGCCAAATCCCGATCGACCGGAATCTTGAGGGTTTTCCAACGAATATACATATAGGGAGCCTGCCGGCGACGCTGCTCTCTCTCTCTCTGACGGTTCGGCCACGTTGACTAGACCCGAGAGACCACCGAGGGCGTAACCAAACAGGTTAGGCACATGATAGGCAGCCTGGAGCAGACGATCCCAGCGTCAATATCCAACAGAGGCCATAGACACAAATGCCGGCTATACCAAAAGTGAAGTTGGCAAATATTATGTTACGCCAGAGGCTGATTACTGTTGCAGTGATCGTGCCGGTCCCGTGGGCGGGCCCGGCGAGACTCAAGAGGGGTTCACACCGGAGCCGGTTTTCCCGATGGTCCAAAAGTTACGGCGAGAGGGGAAGGAAACAAGGTTCTGGAGGTGGATTCACCACCATCTCGGCGGCCGCGCTTGATCCCAAGCGGCCGCTAATTAATTGTTCCGAATCAGGAAACAATTGTGCACTTCCGCAGTCTGGTGCCATGGATCGGATGATGCACCGTCATGACCTTCGCAGGTCTTGCCCCAATGCCGTTCAAGGTTCGTCTTTTTATCGTGGATACAAACCATAATTAATGACATTTTCAAGGCATTTCCCCGCACTCTTTCTTGGCAATTCCTTGCCTCCAGCGCGCCAACACACACACACTCAGACCCGGATTTCGAATATTGTCGGCTCTGGGCCCGGCGGCATGTTACCTTGGTGTTCACTGCATTGCTCCGCCCATAGCCGCCGAGACATCGCCAGATCGGAAACATTTGACAAGGCAAGTGGGCTCGGTAGATCATGAAAGTTTCTTGGAGCTTAATAAAGAGGGGTTCATTCATAAACCCGTCGTCACATAACTGACACGTTACATCAATCACAGCCATCCTCTCCTGCTCCTGACGAACTTGTTGCACCTCACTACACCGCCACGTCTCCCAAGCGTCACGAAACCAGTAACAAATGCTCGGCAAGGTCATCCTCGAAGAAGCCTTTGCGCTACCTCGACTGGAGGAAAAAACGAGGTGGTGGGCGGGGCTCTTTGCAACCGACCCCGAAACCCACGTCAAGGAGATCCAAGACTTGACCGACATCAGGCTCAAGTTTGCCGACAAGCACGGGGTCGGATACACCATCTTGTCTTACACAGCACCGGGCGTGCAGGACATCTACGACCCCCAGGAAGCCCAGGCGCTCGCTGTCGAGGTCAACGACTATGTAGCGGAGGCGATAAAGCCATTCCCCGACAGGCTTGGGGCGTTTGCGTGAGTTTTTATACCTTTTTTGCGGGCAAGGAAACAAAGAAGAAGAAAAAAAAAACGGACACTGAACCTCCCACCAGCACCCTCTCCATGCACAACCCTCAACAAGCTGCCGACGAGCTCCGCCGCACCGTGACAAAGTACGGCTTCAAGGGCGCCCTCGTCAACGACACGCAGCGCTCCGGCCCCGACGGCGAGGGCTACATCTTCTACGACGGGCCGGACTGGGACGTGTTCTGGTCGACCCTGGTGGAGCTCGACGTGCCGCTGTACCTGCACCCGCGCAACCCGACCGGGGTCGTGTTCGAGAAGCTCTGGAAGGACCGGCAGTGGCTGATCGGCCCGCCCCTCTCCTTCGCGCAGGGCGTGTCTCTGCACGCGCTCGGCATGGTGACAAACGGCGTCTTTGACAGGCACCCCAAGGCGCAGGTCATCCTCGGTCACCTGGGCGAGCACATACCGTTCGACATGTGGCGCATCAACCACTGGTTCGAGGACCGGAAGAAGCCGCTCGGTCTGAGCTGCAAGAAGACCATCAGGGAGTACTTCAACGAGAACTTTTGGATCACGACCTCGGGCCACTTTTCCACCACGACGCTCAACTTTTGCGCGAACGAGGTCAGCGCCGACCGGATCTTGTTCTCGGTCGATTACCCGTTTGAGAGGTTCGAGGACGCCTGCGACTGGTTCGACAATGCCGAGATGAACACGAGGGATCGGTTGAAGATCGGAAGGGAGAATTCCAAGGCACTCTTCAAGCTTGGCGAGTACAAGGATTGCAACGCAAAGGTCATTTAGATTCTAGACAGCCGAGGGTGCTTTTAGCAAACATCGATTGCTCTTATTCAGTTCCGCCCCCGATTCGAAAGAAACATGATCAAAGTGCTGTCAAAATTAAAATTCTCTCGATTTATGCGTACAGGGTTGTGGGGACCTGTCAAGTCTCTAATAATAGAGTGGTTTGACTCTTATAGCTGCGGTACGATTCAAATCGCCGAAAGACGCTTGGTTCTGGCGCAAGGAGAACCCACGCAGCTGTGTTCAAAATTGACAGCTACAATTTTACAAGTACTCGTCATTAAGCTGTAAAATGTAGCAACAATCAATGCACTTGGAAAATCCGAAACAGACAGGGGGTCTATGCCACGAGATGTGCCATCCCAAGTTGAGATTGGACGGGGGGAATAGCTTGTTTTTTCTGATAATCGTGGAAGCCGTATTCCGGTAAAAATTATTGCGATCATGTCTTTACCGGCCACCGCTGAAGCATGGGGAGGGGGGGTATGCCTTCAATGGTCAGCCCCCACAAACGTACTATGGTAGTCTAATCATGGCTTAAATTTGTGGGTTTTGAGCAATGCTTTTATTTGTAAAGCGGCCCGCCTGTGCTTATTTTTTTTTTGTCTACAAGGAAGCATGGAATTATAAAGAGCTCTTGCAATCCTCTCGACGAAATCAATCAAGAGCCCAAGAGTCAGGGTTTCGCGATCCCACCACACTCTTTTTTCGCCCCCATCGCCCGGTAGTTGTGACTGAAAGAAGGAAAAAAGAAAGTACGAGTGGACTTCATGATCGAAAAAATAATAATGCAGCTCGTTCGGGTCGTAGCCACACTCTCCGCTTTCACAAGCGTGTCGGCGGCACCCGGAATTGCAACCTCATTCATACGGGGGCTTGTACCAGCAAAGTTGTACAGCGGCGACTCGTCCAACCAGCTCACCGACGGCACGCCATGCAGGGCCATAACAATTATATATGCACGCGGAACTACGCAGTCGGGCAACATTGGCAACTCCAAGTCCGTCGGTCCTATCACTTTTGACGCCCTCGCCAAAATCGTCGGCCCGAACAGGCTAGCCGTCCAGGGGGTCGACTACAAGGCCAGCTTCCTCGGATACGCTGAGGGTGGCCAGCCGAAAGCCACCGACAAAATGGTGGAATTAGTAAAGCTGGTAGGTGTTTGAGGAACCTGTGCTCCACAAACCACTGGGTTCGTCAAGGCGTCGTCGGTTGATGTAGCTAACATTTGCGGATTTCTCTGTACCCACAAGGCACAAACCAAATGTCCCGCCAGCAAAGTCTTTGTGGTTGGCTACAGCCAAGGAGCGCAGGTTGCGCACAACGTGGTGAATGCATTACCTGCCATCACTGCTGCCAGGATCACAGGAAGTATGTTTCTCCCCCCATCGCTCAACGGTTTTTTTCTAGGGTTCCTCTCTTTGTTGACCCTTGACTTTCTCTTTAGTTCTCACCTTTGGCGATCCCGATGCATTGCAACCGGTTCGTACCGAGACTTTGGGTAAATGGAAAATCATCTGCCATGACGACGACAGGCTTTGCGCCGGCAGCCACATTCATGTGACCTTGGATCACCTCAACTACCAAACGGATGCTAAGATGGCCGCGGAATGGATTGCCGCCAAGGCTGGCATGCTCCCGAAATGGCGCGGCACTGGTGCACCTGACGCTTTAGCGTCTGGTATGGGAGCACCTAATCTGGCAGCACCTAATCTAGCAGCACCTAATCTGGCAGCATCTGGTGGTATTGCAGCAGCTGCAGCCAAGTGACGTTAAATTTAGTAGATTATTTAATTTAATTACATATTTCATCGCTTTTTTCTTTCCGAGCTTTCTCACAGTTATTTTACTCATAAATGATTACAGGGTACTAGGAAGTGGAAGCCGACCCAATTTGTTTGCCAAGCTAGGGCTTGAGCTTACTCAACAGTCATAGCGGCGATACGAATAGCATTAAGTACTTCAAGGTCATGCTTGGTGGTTGAAATAGCATTTAACAACGGAAGCTCGCAAATACGAGATAATCGGCGTGTTTGGAGACAAGTCGTGTTCCCAAAATAGCATGATCTGCGCATCAACTAAAATGCCAGCACTGAAATCTATCTTGTGCAATTTATGGGGACTCTCCACCAGGCTTCGTCAGCTTGGAGATGAGAACAACGCTTTCATCAAATTGAACTGCTGAAAGTGACCGGTACACCTCAATTACGGATAGGATTGAATGTCAGAGACTGCCTTCCCGTATGCCAAGAGGCTACGTTCACCATAACCATGTAGTTGTCTTGACTCTTTTCATTCCACCGCGGACCAGGGTTTTTGTTCTTCTTGTAACCTTTTTCTTTTCTGTTTTGCTGACACAGGCAGCTTCAATGGGCCGTTACTACTGCAGTATTGGGTATTGTCTTGGGGAGGACGAATCGATTGCCAGTACCAAGGCAGTCTGTAGTTGAGTTCTGATTTCCTACAAGTCTGTAAAACCCATCACAAAGGCCATTCGGCTTCTGTGCATCTGTCTACGCGGTCAAGCGGCTCCATATGACCAAAACTTAAAAGAAAGGAAAGGTCAAGATATAAAGTCCACCACCAGCCCACCAAGATATATTGTAAGACTGTGCAGCGCAGCACAATGGCCATCGACGCCGTCAGATCATTGAAGGGCCGAGGCAGCAGAGAACGCCGCCTGCCGTGATGGCAGAAAGGACGATACGGAGACATTTACAGACTTTATGGTGATGAGTGACATCTTCAAGGCTTGTGTGTGTGTGCTTGAAGTCGGATGCCCTGATGCCTTGGCTGAAGTCCTTGGCGTAAAAAGGGCGTCAGGGTGGAGAGGTTTCTTTCGAGGATTTCGAAGAGGTGCAAAGAGGGAATATTAAGACTTCTAATACCCTTTTCAGACAATCTATATCGAAGGCCTTCCTTCTATACCTAGCAATCACTCCTCACCAAGGTATGCCAAAACCCACCCATGGGGGCCCGCATCGGCCCAAATTGGTGGGGTGGGCGGCCCGTGGGTTGGTTGTATTATTGATGAGGGCCCGGCCCGGCCCAAAATTAAACGCGGGTTTTTTCTTTTGGCAACCCGCGGGCCCCCGTGGCAAACCCCGTAAAAATATAAATATTTTGCGGATTAATGTCAGGAATTTTACCTATTAGAATATGGTCTCAAATAACATTTGTAATTAAAATATAAAATAAAGAATAAATTTATTGAGTTTTTATTTTACAACTATTTTTTTTTTATCTCTTTCTTTTTGTTCATTCGCCCCTGTATAAAAACCCGCGGGTTACCCAACTCGAGCTGAGCCCGCCAGCCCGCGGGCCCCCATTAACCCGTTAAAAAGACCCGTGGGCTTTTACGGGCTCCCGCCAAAAGCCCGTGGGCTGGTGGGCCGGGCCGGGCTATTCCCTTTTTAGAATTTGGGCAGGCCTTACTCCTCACACGACACACATGTTCTGTACCAGCATGCCACCAATACCGTTCAGAGATCGGGATTTCCCGTATCCATTCAAGCCGCATCATCTAGCCCACTTCGTCAACATCTTACCTCGCTATAATCCTCTCGGCGGACCTTAAAAAGCTTAAGCTTTCTTAGGCAAGGTCGAGCAGTTGTTCAACATTGCCGCCAGATTTGACAAGCTCGACATCCTCAACAGCAACGCTGGCATCATGGACTCATATGGTCCCCATTGGGGATCTGGATCGGGATTCCCGAGAACGCGTAGTTTCGATCAATTTGACGGCACCAATGTTGGTCTGCAGACTGGCTGTGAGGAGCATTCCCCAAGGCGAGAGCCCAAGCGGGTGCATCATTCACATCTCGCCGGAGCTGGCGCATCCTAAAATGCTTCGGTCATTACTGCTGACGAGGGCTGGACAGGCGTGATGTGATTATGACCTTGGAATATACTGTGTGGATTATACATCGGCTGCCCTCTGTGATCCCGAGCAAACACACTGTAATTCACCTACACTTTGAGGGTGTTATAAGTCACGACGAATGTATTCATTGCAGATATACGCTCAATTCTGGCGGTGCGACATAAATTTTCTCCGTTGATTTAAATTGTGGCAAGTTCCGAAATTGGCCAGCCAAAGGACCTACTCAACCGCCCGCACCTCTTGACCAAAAAATAAACTACCATCCTAAAAACTAGCGTTGTCTCTCTATTTCTTTTTCTCCAGTCAGTTTTCCGCTTCTGTCGCAGTTGCACAAACGGCGCATTAGACCTCTTCACCAACTTTTTCCCCACGTGCCCTCTCTTAACCGGTAGTGACAGTTGACCGAGTTGACGGTCGAAAGATGCTTAAACTTCAAACTCCCTCCAAGTCCAACAACATCACCGAGCGATGTGAAAGATCTGATATCCATATGATCTTCCCACGTGGAATTCCCTTACGTTGTATACGACCCTAATCGTTGTATACGACCCTATCGTTGTACACAACCCTATCGTCGTATATATTGCAAACAGCTCTAACGGGTTGTGGGTAACCATCAATCACGTGAACATGATACCCATTAGGAATAGTGCCTGAAATCTTTCTGGCTGTACAATCCGTTTTCACCGAAATAGTAAAATCGTACCAACCCCCCCTGTTAAATATAATTTCTTTGTTTCCAGATACCCGATGCTGTTCAATAATAGATTGGTTCACGTCGTCCGGCAGAAACGCAACCTGGCATGGGACTGCCCAAGCGAATGACGCAAAGGCGAACGTGGCGATATAAATTGCAAAGGCCGAAGAGCGCATGGTAAGAGTTGAAGTGTATCAAGGTGAGTGGAAAATGGAATAAATCAATAGCTGGTACGTTGATTTTGAGGTAGAAGAAGAAACTAATCGGGACAAATAGTAAGGTGTTATCTTGAGCTTGCAAAAAGTATAAAACCAAAATCATACGCTAGGGGGTAAGAGCTTTATATACCTTTGGTATAGCGAATCTGTACAGATTTATTTGTTTTCTTATCTATTCATGAAGCATAAATATAATAACACAACCTATGCGCTATTAGTAACTTTGATGAACCAGTCCATTCTTGGACTAGGTAATCACAGCAATTCCCGCACCTGGCTTTTAACCTTGACTACGGCCGAGAACAGGGGTACAGAAGCCGGTCGTTCCGGCTTTCTCTTCGTCTTCGTCTCCTTTAATAGATTTTATCCCATGTGGACCAAGAATACAAACTCTTTGTGTTTTGCCAGTTACGACCCGTGTTTCCAGGCTAGCTGATGCTGGGTTTCCATACTCACATCTGTAGTCAACTCATACGACAACCGGATGTTATTTTATTTCAATAATTAGTTAGCGTTCATAGCGCGAAATGTTGCTTTTGTGTCAAAACCTTATATGTCAGTGATGTGAACTATTGGATACGTTAATATCAGCAAACTAGGTTCCGATTTGTTAGTTTCATTAACAAAAGAGCTAGCCAGAACTAAAATAGCTACCATTGATTATTGCTATATTGAATAAACTTCAAATTTAAAGTTTGAATGATACAAACCAACTTTTAGTTAGAATATCACAATACCATAAAGTGTCACTTACGACTCGGAAATGAACTTTTAGTAAAACTCAACTCTCTGAAGCCTTTTTTTCATATTTGGATTTCGTTATTCACGTGATCCCATGAATGGCGCCTGGTATGGAATTATGCCGGGTCAAGAACAGGGGGTTGAATGAAGCATATGCACCTAGCACAGCTTTCAGTGCTGCCACTGTTACAGTACCGATTTAATACTAGGCTTGAATTTCCCATAGACCTCCTTCCAGCGTCACTATGCGAACAAGCGAAATGATGACGAAGTTTCCCTCCTCGGAACGAAAGTCGTCCACAATTGCATCGCGGACACCGTCGCCAGCGGTTGGTCTGGCTTGGGTATCCTGGAGAATGTTGAGCGCAGCGATTCTCCAGCAGGGCATGATCGTGGAGAGCTCCTGGTGTCTCGTGCTTGTTTTTGCCGCTTATCGCGGTGCGTTTTGCTGGCATCTTATGGTATCGAAGGCTTCTTTACCGGTTGCACCTGTTTGTCGTAGGCCACACGGCACATCTCGAGCAGAGCTCATTAAGAAGATGGTAATTGGCAGAGGATCACATATTTAGGGCTTGGTCCTATTTCAAGGAGATTTACCGCGATTCAGGGATTCAATTATTGGGTAAAGAGTATAGGATATTCTTTTGTGAGTACAAGACATGTCAGACGACGTTTACTATATACTGCATAATGGGCTTTTTCAAGCCATTCGGTCTGCCAGCACAGTGGGTTGCAACTTTCAGCGAGGATTAGCATAAGGCTAATGGTTTTTTTTTTTTTTATTTTTTTTTTTACCTTAGACAGAAGGCTTATGTTTGAGTTACAATGGTAAAGATATGGGATAATATTATTAAATTCGAAATAAGATAATAACATTCGAAACCGAAAGTTCAAATTGCCTACAGTTTGTACTTCCTAGCCACACCTTCATCAGATGTCGATTAACGGCCAATTTATAACTGCCATACTAACAATATCAGGCGTATACCAACTCTGGCCGATTCCGTGTGCGGATAGAGGTAGTTAAGTAAATATTTGTTGAATTAGTTTTCCAAAGGGTGAAATTGTATGTCATGTATGGCAAAATGGCCGCGTGAACCGGCGACATCAAGTCATTCAAGCCTTGGCGACCGTTGTCTGGTGGCGTTAGAACTCTCTCGTTGCCAAATGAGACACTCGACTAGGGTAGGCCGTATGAGAAAAACAGGTTTGTGAGGGAGGGAAAAGGGTGGGGACAGGGAATGGAGAATTAAGAGGAAACACCGGCATTTCCGACTGCAGCGGCGGTCTTCTGGGAAAAGTCCTTGGCCTGCCTTCAACTCTAGCATGGGAAACCTGATTCAGCCGACAGATACTGGTGGATACACCTATGTAGGTTGCAATGCTGCCTATGTATAGAGTCTCTAGATTTAGCAGCTTGACTCATCTGCCACGACATGACACGGATTAAACAAGTCTTGAGTATTCATTGACCCAGGAACTAGGAGGGCTAGAACAGATAGACTTTACTTTGTATAAATTGAATACACAGATGCATAACTAGAGGTCAGCATTGGTTTTTCTCTCGCTAATGCTTGATTTAGGAGAGTCTCGTTGAAGTCACCAAACTTGCCCAACAATCTAATAAAATGCGTTTTCCAACCTGTATTATTCCACTTCTTGCGTACGGCGTCATCGCTAGCCCGATGAATCCTCCGAATGACAATCGGAGGCCTCAACCTGCAAGCCAAGGGATAGACTGGGCGGCATGGGGACAATGGTATTACAAAAATGCCCAGTGGCGACAGGGGAAACTTGTTGGATTTACCCGAGACTTATTCCGCCAGTTTGGTTACGATATACCGAACCTGCGCGAATCTCTTTCAGTCCCAAATCAGAGGCCGGGAACAACGAGTCAGGGTGACCCTCGTCGCCCATCAAGGCAACCATGGGAGACACAAAGCCAGGAGCAACATTGGAGTGCTCCGGGGCAACATTGGGGTGCTCCGGAGCAACATTGGGGTGCTCCGTCGCAACCTCGGAGGCCGCCCCAGCACTGAAGTATGAACCGCAGATAATCAATCAACTTCGTATTGACTGCGGTCACGTGGTTATTGCTCTTACATCGCCTGCTTCTGCGGAGCTGTTTTTCTGGGCCTTGAAACGTTTGGTCCTGAAACCGATCAGGCCCTGCTTTTACTGCCATGCCTTTGATCGAGGTCCCAGCGGTGCTTTTTCCTGGCTTGTGAGACTTGATGGCCTGCCCCGTGATGGCTGGACGATTTTAAGTATAGCTGAGAAGATATGATCGAGTGGAAATTCTGGGCGCGCCATATACTTAAAGACAAGAGGGTTGAGCTTGTCAGACGAAGAGGTTTAGACTTTGTTAAATTTTTTTGCTATCCGACAGATACGCATAGCATGTTGCTTCTATCAAGATGCTTGGCAGCTGGGTTTGGTGGGTTCATATCCGGCTGATCGTGAAGCCCCAAATTTGAAACCCTAAAATTCACTGTATATATTCTGTCTCTTACCCCAGACATCAGTAAATTATAACTTACGGAATAAGCGTCGGTCTCATTGTTACGTTACATCGTGTCTACCGCCCCAAGATACGGGCATGGTAAATCAGCAACGAAACTGCCTGCTGAGCCCAACTTATATTAGCCCCAAGGCTTTTCGCTACCTTCAATCTATCCGAAACGTAATTATATATCATTGGTCTAGAATGCTGCACTCTAGGGTGTATAACCCTGTTCCTCCGCACTGCAAATTGTGGATTCGTGTTTTGTCATTCAGTGGAGTGGTTAGTAGCTACGACGTATACATATGGCCTGCTTGCCATTCCTTGCCCCTTATAAACTTCTGGAGTAAATAGCTGGTGACATTGTTTGATGCCCTGTTCTCACTAGGCTATTCTTCATCCATAAACCGCTTAGTAGGGTGCCACAAAGCCCGTCTTTGGTAGACGGTTTGCACAATTTTACGCGATGAACCTGAGCCCTAACGTTGCCTGTCCCTTTGTACTTTACATAAAGGCTTGCAGACAGCCAGCTATACCCTAAGTTACCCCGGATCTGGTTGTTTTCAAAGGTGGATATATATGGGCATGAGAGGGAGGAGATAATCTTATCTGTAAATACACAACAAATTAGGATCGTTGAACAGCGATATTGCCAGACCGATAGCCAATCATCCCAAATTGGAATTCTTTGTAAAAAAAAAAAAAAGAAAAAAAAAAAAAACACACTGTTTATATATGGACGAGAGCTATTGAATAATATTCCGCATCAAATAACATGACATATTTTATTCAGTCAGCTGTTTAAATTAATAAAAGCAGAAAAACTGCTAGTATTTAGTATCTGTGCCAACCTGCTGCAAGGATGCTTCTATTCAATATTGCTAAGCACGGGGCCTTGATTACAACACGGCAAAGGATTACAGGCAAATGTTCCAAGCGCGTAAAGTGTAAGACAAAGTAAAATAGGCTCAAAGCTGAAACCTTTTTGTACACGTAGCTAATAATAATTAAAATTGAAAGCGGTTTTCTTGCCCAGATTTTAGTACTTTTTTAATGTTATGTTGATTTGAACACCGACGCTTAAATGACTATGGCTCATAAATTCTTGGTTACCAAAAAAATAAAATTTGGTCTATTAACACCTTAGTTAATATGCTTTTCTTGTTGTCTTTAATAGCGGTCGGAAGCTTGTATCAAGCACACAAAAATGCGGAACTACTACAGGATGAACACCTAAGCGGGGAATCAGTTTATCTTACAGTATTTGCCAAGTATAGATTAAACCTTTTCACGACCCGCCAATGGCAAATATTTATGGAAGGAATTGAGTACTCCATTCAATGCAGTTTATTAGTAACCCATGAATGGATATCGTAATATCAGTTATTTTAGTTAAAGTTAAATATCTTAATTCATCTCATTATTTTGTTAAACGCATGAAATTTCTGGTGATTAAAGTTCGCATAAGGACTGTTCATAGATCAAGTTTATTATTGCTAATTTTACCGGTTTTTTCATTAACCAATCTAAAATTGTTTTTGGTTCGATTTTTTTTTATTTTTTGCTGAAAAACAGAGACCATCTATTTTTGTATTTTTATATTGATTTTAACATTATTACCATGCAATTCGGAACTTCTTTTCCTTCCTGTTTTTTGGATCTTTTTCAGATTAGCGGTACGGTGGCCAGTGGCGAGTTGCTCACAAAATGCCGCATTCGTATTTACACAGAAGTTGGTAGTAAAACATTTTGTTGGGTCAAATGCTCACCTGGTTTACGAGAAATCTTTTAATGTTGAGAACGGTCGATATGAGTTTACGGTCAAAATCGGGGACGACTGTTCTGGTTGAATTACGAAGGGCACTTTTCCCCCACAACTTAATAATCAAAGGAAAAAATGCGATGACCTACCTCGGCAAGCGGTTGACGGGGTTAGAATATTCTATTTTACACCAAACTGTACATGTTTCTCGTACGTTAAACAATTTAAATCCATTTTTTTTTCTATGTGTGGATTAATTAAAGGTTTCTGATTTCTATTTTTTTTTTTTTTTTCCTTTTTTTTCCGTCGAGGAAGGTCGCATTTATGGCTTGATTGACACAAGTCCCAAATGTGGTGGGTGCCCGGAGTGGTGTGGCGTTGACGATATCGAATATATATCCCCATTGCCAATTGCTGCAGTTAACAAGCCCCGGGTTTCAGAGAAGTTCCATAGGTTCCGAAACTTTGCCGTATAAATTAACAGATCGAGAGCTCGAGTGACTTCCGCCCGGGCAGATATTTGGCTTGGTCCAAACAAACCCCTTTGAAAGGTGAATAGGTGCTGTAGCATGAGGTTTCGGCCGGCAGTCTTCCTCCTACACTCGGAAAACACCGGCTGCCTGCATTATCATCGCCACGAACCACAAGCATGCTGAGCATCTTGTGTCGGATGGGATACAAAACGGCATGCGTGTCGGGCCCCCTCCAAAGCTTGACTGTTGGACAACTCTGAAGATGTCTGGCTAGGTGACTTGGGATTGCATTCCTCGACGGTACCGAGGTCCGGTACAGATTCCCAGTTCTCCACAACGAGGGGGATACGAATTGCCGATCTTTGGACTTTCTGGGCACCTAGTTCCCCGGGATGGTCCAAAATAGGGTCATGTCTGTATCTTGGTTTGGTTACATGCATTTTATTCACTTTGTACCATTTACTAATGATACTTCGCCCGTGCGGGGCAGGCTTGACGAAATATTACATATTATCGAGACATTGTAAACTAACCGATCGAGCTAGACTATGCCGCTCTCGCGCCGTTCAATCATCCATCTCGGCATGACGCCCAACCCTTCAGCCGTTGTACTTGACCGAAAAGATACCACGCTCGATGCTGTTGACCAGCAGGTGTCCAGACTTGAAGTAGGGGTAAACGGACCAGGCGCCGTTGAAAGTGGCGCGGCCGCCGACCGAATCGTCCTCGGGCCGGACGTCGAAGAAACCAACCTCCTTGAAGCCGGCGCCAGTGGGATCCTGGGAAACAGAGGAGACGTCGACGATGCGTAGGCCGGAACCGTAGTTGCTCTGGTAGGAAAGGCCGTTGATGACGTATTGGTTGTGGTCGATGGCCTTGGCCGGGCTCTTGTACACGCCGGTGAAAACGGGCTTGGTCAGGTCCGACACGTCGACAATATAAGTGGTGGTCTTTTGGTCGGCGGCCGGGCCGTTGCGCTCCTGCTCGTCGAGCTCGTCGTCCAGCAGCAGGTAGCGCATATCGTCGGTCGCCAGCCAGCCCTGGTGGGTATAAGTCGCGCCGTTGTACGGCGTCGTCGAGAGCTGGACGGGGCGCTGCCTGTCGGTGACGTCGACGATGGTGAGCGAATCCTCGTTGTAGTTGAAGCAGATCTCACGCCCGTCGTACTGCGTCATGGGACCCTTGTAAATGACGCACTGCGCGTCGTGCACGTAGCCATCCTCGGCGACACAGCCGGCGTCCTGTGGCGGAAAAACAACAAGGAAGATGCATTTAGCCACGAGTGTAAATGCACGGTTGGGGGAGCATCAAACTAGGACTACATACCTTGGGGCTGGCCGGGTTGGAGACATCAACCATCCACAGGCCACCGCGGCACTTGGCGGAGCGGGAGGTTCCAACAGCGTAAATCATGTTGGTAGCCTCGTTGGCAACGATGTTATGGGAGCTACCAAAGCCGCTAAAGAGGGCGGTCATGTCCCTGCTGATGCTGAAGACGGTGGGGGTGGTGACGGTGAGAAGTTTCTTGAGGTCGAAGATCTGGAGACCGTGGTTGGAGGCCTCGGAGCCGATATAGACGTGGTCACCGATAACCTTCATGTCGCGCCATGACGACGAGACGGTCTGTGTGTCGAGGCGGCCCATATATTTGAGACTGCCATCGGCAAGGACCTCGACGAAGGCGGACCCGTCCGTCTGTCCGACGATACCGAACTCACGGCCGGTAGCAGAGGTCCAACCTACAAGGTGAATGAGAGAAGTATGTCAGCAGTCAACGTAATGGACAAATCCCAAACAGCACCAGGCCCAAGTTGCATGTACATACCCCAGACGTCGTTGCCCGCGCGGGTGCGGCTTCCCATGTCTTGGTGGCGCAAGAAGCCCATAAGGTCGACGTTGTTGCAGCTGTACTCGCCGGCCTTGCCGTTGACGCAGGGAGTGCCGGCGAGCCGGGCCTCGTAGCGGTCGAGGTCAAAGGCGCCCTCGCTCTGGTCCTGCTCGTGCTGCATCATCTTCCTCGCCTTCAGCTCCTCCATGGAGACGGCATTGGGCGAGGACGAGGCGGCGAGCGACTCGGCGTTGAACAGGGCCACGTTGACGGCCCTTTCCACCTTGTCGACGATACCCGGGATGGCCAGGGCCGAGCCGGCAAGGGCCGTGAGGACGATGGAGGCGACACTGGACTTCATGATGTGGCGGTGGGAGCGAGGTACGAGCTTGTGGGGCTAACGAACGACGAGGGCTGGGGTTGAAGGAGAGACCAAGATATCCCGGGGACGAGCTTAAAGACTCCCTTTTATATCCCATCGATGGCCCCCCTCGCTTTCCCGAGTAGTAGCATTGAGATTATGTTCTGCGAGCCAAGAGTCCCGTGGAGATGGATATCCCAAAAGATCCGGAACTCTTGCTCTTACAGGAAGCTGCCATGGTTTGCAAATCCCCACAGCCGGTAGATGCTGCTACTGTTTATTTCCTGCTGTGATCCTGGATCCCGGCTGTCCTCGGACAATTCACCTACCTAAATTGGCAGGTAACAAAAAAGGCCAAGGTAATTGGTGTCCACTCGTAGACATGAACCAGTTCCACTGCCGACCTGCCAAGACGATGCCGAGAGCATAGGCAAGGTGGCTCGGTAGTGATAGGACGGCAGAGTCGTAATTAATTATACATATTATTGATGCATCGGATGAAGCCGACCGTCTCTTTTATCTCTCTCCTCTGTTGCACCTATGGATTACATCAATAGTACTCTAAGTTCCAGTATCCATCCCCCTTTTTACTCCACCATTCCCCACTTGGCCATGACAAAGCGCAGACGATGACTTTCCCAAACACGCAGGTAAAATATCAAGACGTCACATCAGTGCCGATTGCCGCCATGTTCACGTGTATCCCTAACGCATCCTCGGATGCACCCATGAAGGGTCGCCCAAAGTTAAAAGAGAAAAAATGAAATAAGTAGAAAAAAAAGAGGTTACGTACTGGCGCAACATATAGATAAGCCAGCCAGTCCGCGTCAGTATTTACAATAAAGATGTTCTGCCCTCCTCTGCCATTTCTAGTGTCCTAGCTCTCCTCTTCCCTTTGGTCGGATACATTTTTTGCCGGCTCTTGACTCTGTATTTATCACCATGGTACAATTCATCACCATAAAAAGTCTCCTCAATGTTGCCCCACGACCGAGGCTTCCAGCGCAGTTCTCTGAGCTCTCTATCGCTAGAGCTTTCTGTCCGCTAGACTAAACATGTCAACATATGACCTGCTTATGCACCGGCTCTAATTACTGATAGTGACATATCAGCCAATGACTTTCTCGGCGACAGGGCGATCTGGCAGTCTATAACCTCGTAAGGCATTCGGATTAGGGCGGTGATCTAAAACTCTAAATTGAGTGGCGAGAGTGCGGTGAATGAGTTTTGATTTTGAATAAGTAGATTTGTACGCGCTGTTTGTCAACATGCCCAAGATCAAAACGCGTCACCGTGACGCCGGAAGCCGGCCATAACAACCGGCACCATATAAAGGATAGCAAAATGGAGGAAGCTACAGATCGTCGTTTTCTTCAAAACTTGTATTTCGATATTTTATTCAGGTCTAATTTCTTTATCTGACCAGTGTGCTAATCTGACGATGCTATTCCCTTGATGACATTGAATACACTTCTACCTGGGCAGATTCTGCGTATTATGCAGTAGGCCAAGCCCAGATTTCTTATCTGACAGCGGCGCCAAGACCGATATCGATATGTTGATCTGCCCTTCAAGCTAAGCGCCCTCAAGTCCTAATGCGGCTGAAAGTCTTGCCCTATCATTGACCGCAGAAAACAAGAGTGCTCGCGGTTGACGTCTGGGACAAATAAAGAGGAACTTTTCATTTTATTGTATTCATTTTTTTCCTTTCATCTTGCCTCTTCCTTATCAGGCTAAATTATGGTTTTCATTATCAGCGGATCATTAAGGTGATTATTTAAATACACTGACAGTTCTGACACAGACTCATGGACAGATACGTCAATACGCCGAATACAAAATCCCGAATCATGTAAAATTACAGAGATCACATCCATAATTGCATTCAAAGCCTGAGTTCGACGAGCAGGTCCCTAAAGAAATGATCACGGACTGAAATCTCTACCAAACCAAGGGTACGAAGCTAAGGCCAACCCAAGTGTTTTGCCGAGTAAGACAATTGCAAACTTTCAAATAAACCGCCATTTCAGGCGGTTCCACTTCAAAAGTAACGACTGCCTTTCTTGAGTCTGACCACCGCCCCTTTCCTTGCCCAAACCTCTCGAGACAGGTCTGGCAGCCCACCCAGATCTCATCATCTCATGTCTCAGCTTTTTGATATATAAGATTCTGTTCAGTGAATTCATCAAGAATTATCCAGAGTGTTGAGTGTTGCACTGCCCCCATAATACTCGCCTGTGGTGACTTGACTTGCAGTTTCTGGGTATGGCATCCGAACAAAATACAATGCTCCTTCAAGATCTTCCACCAAAGGGCCGCGAACCACACATCCGCATACTCGAGACACTAATCCCCAACAATCAAGGGCCCCCTACTCGAGACGCATCTCATCGACGTTGATAACACCATCGCCGTTTCTGTCGAACCTGTTGCAAAAGAGCACCTGCAGTTAGCACCCACCGCTCCTCACCACATATGCCCAAGGCCAGCCAAAAAAAAAAAAATGACAGGCAGCACGTGCTCACTTTGCAAAATACTCCTCGAGCGCCTCCGAGTCCGGCTCGCCGGCAAAGCCCAGGAACTCGCCATACGTGAAGAATCCCTTGCCATCCACGTCGACCTTGTTGAAGACCTTGACGTCCTCGGCGCGGCGCTCCTCCGCCGAAAGGCCGACGACGCTGGACCCGAGCGAACCCTCGGCCGCGTCGTGGAAGTCGGACGGCTTCGACGATGCTTCGGCGCCCACGGACCGCGCGCAGTACACGTTGTTGGGACCGGCCCAGCAGATAGGCTGGCTGATGCCCCAACATTGGTCCTTGGGCTTGCAGCCTGTTTTGGTCGCAGAGTTAGTAATGATTTGTGACTTCCTTCCTTTTTCTTTGGTAGAAGGACGCAGAGGCGTCCCCACGGACCTCCGTCGCAGTTGCAGCAGAATATGTTGCATTTGCCTTTGCCGCAGCACGAGGTGAGGGTGTTCTGCCTGCAACAGGCGAGCGCGGCGGGGATCACGATGAGGATGAGGACTGCGGCGGTGGCGGACTTCATTATTGGGAAATGGACTGCGTGTGCAAAAGGAGGTGGGTGGAGGTTTATCCGGCGAGTGTAAAGTGCAAATGTAAATAGTTTAACGTTTGAATCTCTTTGATTGTAGTCTTGGGATCAGTCATGAGGAGGATTTTTGGGTTGGAGCCCGTCATTTATCTTAGTTCTGGGTGTAAATATATTCCCACATTTCCTGTATCGTACCATGCTCTTTTCTCCAAGACTCCAGCCGACAGAAGTGTCCCTGATTTCCTGGTGCCTCACATTCCAAGTCCTCGTCGGTCAAAATCAACCAATAGGTCGGATAATTGTTCTGCCTCCTGACGAGCCACGCAATGTCATCTTGCGGGAATCGATTCAGCTGCGAGCAAGCTAGCAAGCGAGGCCTATCTCGCTAGCCTTGTGAGGTGGTGCCGAGCAAGACTAACCCACGGTTCGTGGGCCCCCCACAGGTTCGTGGTCCCCCCCACATAAGCGGCGAACGGGGCCTGGCGGAATACGTGGTACGTACCTTTGGGTGCAGACCCGTTTTTGAGCCAATCATTCGCTTTCCAACCGTGGCCAACTTTAATGGTGAGCTGGGACTGTCTTTTTAACCGACGTCTCCATGGCTGGGTAGGTACTTGCACAACTGTGGGCTCGCCATCTCCTTTTACGGCAAGAATGTAGGTCGCAGATGGAGGTTCTGTCATGTGTAGGCTGTGGAGAAAACGAATGCAGACCGATACCGACCTGGTCACTTGGCATGTACTGAACTGTAGACCCGTTGGCTGACTACTAGGAGTTACAAGCGGCGATCGAGCTGGCTGAAGAGGCGACATCTTTCACATTCCAGTCTGGTCTAAAATTTCTGTTCAGGGGGATTGAGGCGTCAAATTTCCCACTTTTCAGGCCCAAAGATACCTCAGAGTTTCCCGCATTTCTTGTGAATTCGACTGATGGAAAAATTGAGTCAAACGGACCAGTGACTACGGCGTTTATGAATACAAGCATATTAGAAAGCAAGTGTCAATAGTCCCACGCCGTCTACAATCGTCTACTCATTAATTTTACATTTTTTTCCCCTTTTCTTCTTTCTTTTGGTTTTTCTAAAAGACAACATGCAGCCACTCCCTCCCCTCGAAGCCAGTCGTATCCTTACCTTGCGTGTCCACGCCAGCACCGCGACCGTCTACTTCTTTGCCCGATATGTCTCCCATATTTGGTGCATACGAGCACTAACAAGCAAGTCAGCCCAACAGCTCACCATCACATTTCAAAAGAAAACAAAATCAGGGTACTCACATCTGCCCCGGCGTGAACTTGGTCATGCACGGATCCGTCGAGTAGCTCATGTAGTTGTCGTTTGGGTCCGGGGCGTCGGTCCCATTGGGTCCGAGCGTGTCGCTGCAGGTGTTGTAGACGCGGTCGCAGAACGAAAACCCTCCCGGCGGGGCACGGGCCGGCGGGGTGTCTTGGACGAGGTCCTGGTCGGCGCACCCGCCCTGGAAGGTGTGGTACAAGCCCACCCAGTGGCCGACCTCGTGGGTCACGGTCTTGCCCTCGTTGATGAGCGGGTCCGGGCCGCCGGGCATGGTGCTGGGGTCGATGATGGCGCCGTCAAAGACGCGGAAGCTGTCGAGCTCCCCTTGCTGGTCGATCAGCACCGCCACGCCGGCGGCGGGCAGCCCGACGTTGAAGTAGAGGTTCAGCACCCGTATGTCGTCGCCGCCCTTGCGCAGCTGCCGCTTCCAGTTCAGCTCCCACCGCGACACCTCGGGGAAGTAGCTGTTCCAGTCCGAGGGGAACTGCGTCCAGGAGACGTTGACGGTGCGCGTCGTCTCCTCGCGGATCCAGTTGAACTGGAACCCTGTGCCGGCGTAGGTTGTATTTAGGAGGCGCATCTGCGCGTCGAGGGCCTCTTGCTGAGAAAAGAAAAGAAAAGAAAAAAAAAGTCAGTAAGGCGCGTTTCAAAAGCTTTACTGAAAAGAGCAATGCCAAAGTAGAGCGCACAACTTACAGTGACCCATCCACCGGACACAGTTTTGTCGCGTGCAATAATGTGCACGTATGTTTTTATGATGATGGGCTCCGCAGTGGGAACATAGTCGAGCAGACGTCTTCCGCTCCTTCGCTGGGGAAGATCCTCCTGAACCAAACAACGTGGCTTGTCCAGGGCCCGTGACAAAAGGGGCAGGTGTGCGCCGAGAGTGGTCGACACCAGGAGGCCGAGCCCAGCGAGAATGATTGACCTGAGATGCATGGCTGGAATGGATATTCCCAATAACGGAAAGGGGCAGAGGGTTGCGTGAGACTGCAGAATACAGAAATCTGATGGCGACAAACAGGTTTTATAGCAACCTAGTCTAGTCGTCGAGACACGCAGTCCCAGTGTGGACTAGTTCCAGAATGCATTGTGCAGCTTCATCGTGCGCTGTCAGAGATGATACTCTAAATCCCGATGTCGGCCCATCATATTAGAGATGGGTCTGTTCAGCTGGAGGAACGATGGCATAAGCAAGGCGACTGAACCTCCCCCTGCCAGAGACAAGAGACAGCTCCCCCTCCTAAAAAAAAAAAAAAGAAAGGAAAAAAAAAACCTCCTTCTGCATCGGGCATTCTCACCTGCTCATTTCTGCACGGCTGGTCAGGACATTGTTCTAGGCCGCGTGAGGCTGCGGGGGGAATTGTCGCGTTGGAGGGGCGGGATGTCAATAGAGCGGGATATAAAAAGAAAAAGTTCAGCTGCTGTAATGACCCGCGCCGCTACTAGGGTCCTTGGGGTTGGAAATATTGATTTTCTTTTATTGGTAAGAAGCAAAGAACGATGTCAAAAGCTGCAGGGATGGCAGTTTTGACAGTGGAGGTAGGGTCGCAGTGCAGCATATGGCTGCGCTTGCTACTTGGCATCTGACCAGAGGGAGACGGGGTGGCCAATTAATTGATGACCAGGATGCGTACAAGACTGAGTGAGTAATGGATGCGCTACAGGTGAGCATGGACACGAGGTTAAATTTAAAATCTCGCCTTCGGAGTTATCAGGGGATTCTTGTGTTTCTTTGCTTGCTGCAGATGCAAGTACGACAACCGCACATCATCTCAAAAATGTTCAACCACCTCCAGCCTTTCCTTTTCTGCCGTCTCGTCCACGACATCCTAGAACCCCCTGCCTAAGTCATTTTGTGCAGCGCTGTTTTGGTCACTCCACGTCACGCTGCTGATCCGTCGCTATCCATCCAAGAAAGCAAATTCGAGTTTTTACGCCCCATTTCAACGGGTTGCCTTTGGCTTTTCCACCATCACGTAATCATCCTCCTCGTTCTCCAACGTCGCCGTGGTTTTTTCTCCTCCGTCATCTCTGCACTTGCTCTTGCACTCGCGCGAGTGCTTCCGCGGCATGTTTGGATGGTGCTCGCGCCCCAGCGGTCGAAAAATGCCTGCTCTTGTACCAAACGGCTCTTGGTCCGAGTCGCTCTCGTCAACCTTGTTGTCCTTCTGGCACTGCTGCTCCTGAAGCTGCTGCCGGACAACAAAAAACCCACCCATGGCGTCGCAGTCGAGCAGATTCGAGCGCGCGTCCACGTGCGTCAGACTGATGGTCGATGCGTAGCTGCTCAAGCTCCCTTTCGTCCTCAGGCTCGCCTGCGATGGCCGCCCGCTCAGCTGTGGTTGAGCTGTTGACGTCGGCCGACTCGGTGGCGGGGACGTCATTCTATCGTGCTCTGGTTCTGGCTTCGTTGCATTTGTGTCTGGCTCCTGAGGAGCTGCTATTTCCGTCTGGGTAGTCGCCCAAGTTTGGCTCTTTTGACCTTGCTGCAGTTTGACGTCGCTCCAGCGGTCATTACCAGTGTGATGTGACTGGCCCCGTTCTGCGCTGTCTCCCGGCGTGGTCTCGGGCCAGGTCGGCCAGACGCCAGCCACAGGTTCAGGCCGGACAGCTTCCCCCAACAAACCGGCATCTGCTGTTATCCACTGCGCAGGCATTCCTGCGACTCGCACCGCAGGAGACGGAGCTCTCCTTGCGTCACCGTTGCCGACTGCATGCGGCCCCGGGCCAAGCGCAAATCCCCACTCTGCCTCTCGATGCCTGACATCTCGGCCCGTCTCGGCGTTCCGGGCTTCCTCGACGGCTCGGTTGTGCTGACGGCGCAGGACCTCTTCCGCGACCAAGGCGGACGGTGAGAGGAAGCGAGAGAGGAAGAGAGCCTCGGTGAGGCAGTTTTCGTCTCGGGCCGATTTTATGGCCTCCTGGATCGATACGCGGCGGTTCCGGCCTAGCGCGTCGCGGTAGACTAGGAGCTGCGGGACCCCGGGGGCGAAGCCATGGAGACCTGGTTGGGCATGGCTCTCTCTGTTACTGGGATTCTCTTGGGCCGCCCTATGGACTTCTCTCCTTAACGGTTGGTATCGGGCTCTTCCGGTGATGGTTTCCTGTTCTGTTGACATTTCGACACTGTGACTTGCGATTACTGATTGTCTTTTTTTTTTCTGCTTTTATCCTTGTGGATAAAAATCAGGAGAAAACTGTCAGTTTTTGCACGAGAATCGGTTTGCTTCTTTTGGCGCATTCTTATAATGACAGTTTGCATCGCCTGTTTGCTCACGGCATGTGTGATTCAGGAGGATCCTAAATTCGTGTATATTGTTTGCACACAGTCAAAAGCGTAAGGTCGGACGAGGCCTGTTGGCTGTCAAAAGCAACACATTCGTGCATGCGTCTTGTGCACCATTCATCGCCGCGTCCCACAACGCAGCTATCCAACTCGGGTACAGGCCTGACCTAAAGACAGAAAACAGTCGAATCGTGAATGCACACGAATTACAAGCACGCAACTGAGGAACCGCGCCACCTGGGCTGGCACTCATCGCACCATGTGCTTGTACATAATCTCCCTCAGCTTCTCCAGATCAATGGCCTCGACAGTGTGCCCTTCGAACCCCGTCATGGTCTCGGCCATGCAGATGGCATTGTAGATGGCCTCTTGCGTGGCATCGGCGGCGGCTTCAAACAGCGCATTGATGGTGTTGTCGTCAATGCTGCTGCCGGGTATCTCCTGCGCTGGCTCGCCCCCCTCGGTCTGCACCAGCACCGAGGTGCCCGTCGAGAAGGCCAAGAACATGTCCCCTGACAGGTTGTGCCCGTAACCCCCGACCCTCGCCAGACCCGCCGTCGCCCGCTTGGCCAGCCGCTGACACTGCAACGGGTTGAGCGGCGCGTCGGTGGCGAGGATCACGATGATGCTGCCGTCCTTGTCGTCCTTGGCCTGGGAGTAGGCCGTGTCGGCCGCCGCGGCCGTCCACGACGTCTCCTCGGTGCGGGAGCCCGAGAACTTGACGCCCGGGACGAGACGGGAGCTGGAGCCGGTACCGCCCTTGAATCCCTGGCACAGCATGCCGCAGCCGCCGCCCACGTTGCCCTCGGGCACCGGGTCGGGGGATGCGTTCTTGATGGACTGGACAATATGCTCGGGCTTGACGGCGAACCGGTACAGGTCGTTCATGTAGCCGTCAAACGTCTCGGCCACGACGGGCAGCATGAACCAGCTCGTCCCGTGTGTCCTGTTGTGCTCGACGGCGTAGTCCAGGACGCCGCGGTAGGCGTCGCCGACGGAGAAGGAGTTGGTGATGACGATCGGTGAGGCCAGGAGCCCTGTCTCTTCCAGCCAGTGGGAGCCGGTCATCTCACCCGCGCCGTTGAAGCGGAAGACTCCCGCGTGGCAGGCATGCTGAAACCAGCTCTCCCGGGGGACGATGGTAGTCGCACCGGTGTTGACCTGGCCGTCGGCGGAACGGATGGTCTCGGTGTGCACGAGCACGCCCGGGACGTCGGTGAGACTGTTCTTGGGTCCCGTCGGCCAGAAGCCCAGGTGAATGCCGGGGACGGCATCCCTGATCCGACAACGGGGCCGTTTGTTGGGAGAAGAGGTAGGAACTGTCATGATCTCGTCGATGGCGACTTCTATGTTCCAAAGTCGGCCGAGGTGATGAAGGCTACTGGAGAAGAAAGTTCCCGTTCGGAAAGCTTTATCCGGGCACCCCCAGATCGGGAAATGAATACTATCTTGGGCTGACGTGATCCATAATTTTACGGGGCTTACTATCTTTCCATCGATTCACTGAGCCACGATGGCTCATCGAATATTTTGATGGAAAATCCCGCAACCAATTTTCTCGAATGCGGAGTAGCAAATCCACACTATTCTCATTGGTGTCCTTCCCATCTAGCGACACCGAAATGCGCGGCAATCGTGAGCCAGTACCCAGCTTGCGAATTCACTCGAGTGTATGGAAAATGAGATTGGTCGTCTGATATTTGGCATCTGATATTTGGCATCTGATATTTGGCATCTGATATTTGACAGGTAAACTTGTGCAAGGATTTGCCCGGGAAATAAAGACTAATTTATATGGGCTGGGGATCATTGAGTGCTGGAATTAAGACAGTGCATCCACGGTTGTTGTTTTTTTTTTTTTTTTTTTTTTTTTTTTTTTTTTTTGGTTTTGAGACCTCACTGCAAACAACCCATGCTGATATCATTTATCGTTGACCAACGTGATGACTTTTAACTGACTAGTATTATTTCTAAGTTGCTTTTACTGCTTATAAATGTTTTCAGCCTCCTATACCTTAGCCTTCGCCGCCAATTGGGTCATCCGCGCCACTTCCTCGGGGTTCGAAGCGTCAAACGGCTCCTGGCCATTGGCCATTCGCCTTATCTGGATTGCAGCCACAGCCAACTGCAGTGGAAACTCGTCCTCGCCCATCGAGTACTTGATGATGCTAGGCACCTTGCCCGAGATGATGTCCTTGGCTAGGTCTGGCTCCTGACAGGCCGGGCGCCCGATGCCTATTCCATCAACGCCCTGCAGGGCATCGACCATGGCGGCCACGGTCTTGAACCCGCCCGTAGTGTAGACGGCCATGTTCTTGACGGCCTTGCGGATGACCTCTGCGAACTCGATAAAGTAGTTCTCCCGCTTGCGGCTGGATTCTTTGCGGTGCGCGAAGCCCAGACTCTCGTACGTGCCGCCGCTCGTCTCGACAAAGTCCATGCCGGCCGCCTCGAGGGCCTCGCACAGCTGCACGGCCTCCTCGGGCCTGAAGCCCTTCTCCTGGAACTCGACGCTGTTGATCTTGATGCCCAGGATGAAGTCCTTGCTCGTCCGCCTGCGCACCTCTGCCGTGACCTCGAGGATCAGCCGCATCCGGTTCTCGAGGCTGCCGCCGTACTCGTCGGTGCGCCGGTTGGTCGTCTCGGACAGGAACTGCGCGAGCAGGTAGCCGTGGGCGGCGTGCAGCTCGACGCCGTCGAAGCCCGCCTTCTCGAGGTACTCGGCCGCGTGGCCAAAGCCCTCGATCACCGCCTCGATGTCCTCCTTGGTCGCCGGCCTGGGCACGCCAAACCTGGACCCAAACATCTCCTGCTTGAGCTGCACGTCGCTGGCGCTGATGGGGTGCTGCTGCACGTTGCCGCGCGCCTGCCGGCCCGGGTGCCCGACCTGCGCCACGATCAGGCTGCCGTGCTCCTTTGCGGCCGCGGCGAGCTTGGCGAACATGTCGAACCGCTCTCCCGACGGCTCGGCGTCCCGCGGCACCACCATGTTGCCTGGCGCCTCGAGGTGCTCCGGGTCGATCATGACGTTGCCCGTCTGGAGCTGGCCCCACTCGCCCGCGCCCCAGCGTCGGTACAGCTGCACCAGCTCCGCCGTCGGGATGCCGCGCTTCGAGGGGTCTGCTTCGTCAAACGTCGCCAGGCCCTCCGACATGGCCGCGTTGAGGAACCGGTTGGGCGCCGAACGCCCCGATACTGGGAACTTGAGCGGCGTGCCGAGGGGTGAGGGGTCGGCCGGCGCCGATTCGAAGCGTGGTGGAGACATTTTTGAGCTGACTTGATCTTGTTCCTCGCGGGAATCCGCTGGGCGTGGTACTTGTCCAATGACTGTATGAATTAATTACTAGGGAGACTTAGAAAGACGGTATACAATAATTTTTTTTTCGTCTTTCCCGGGACAGATTAAAGTGCGGCTTCTTTCACATTTATACCTCAAACTCCTTCTCGCCTCCTGCATGGTTGGCTCCGCCAAGGAATCTTCTCTTCTGGGTCCGGTCCAGGGTCCAGAAACGACACGAAACTACTCCATAAGCAAGGTATTCTTGTTCGATTTCTAATCAAGCCCCCCATGACCCAATCCTCCAAATCCAATCATGGGTAAGTTGTGTAACCCACAATGGGAGATCACAAATCGATCGTCTCACTGATTTTCCGCAAATGAATCATTGCACAAATACCTCCCGGTATCCCTACACAGGCAGGGGCCACAAAATTAGAGACTCAAAATAGGTTTTTTTTTTTTTTTTTTTTCTTTTTTCCCCGTAAAAAGTCCACAAAGTCATATGACTCAATGCTTAGGTAAGTCCATATAACCCACAAAGCCAATGACGTCGACGAAACGACTAAATATTTGGTCGTTATAAAATATTAGGGATTATTAAGTGCTATTTCCTACTGCTAAATTGGTTTCTTACAAGCCGTTGTTGGACTTGAGAAACTGCAATGCCCCTACTAAAACACGATTCTAAAATGCATATGCATCAGTGCAACGATTTTGGCGCCAAGTACCTACCATTTAAATATATAATATTAATTTTTAACACTCTATTCATACTTTAAAGCTGACCCTACGTAACTTTTTCATTCCGGAAAATAATATCGTTGGACTTATTTATCATTGAAAGACGCGTAATAAGTTAAAGAGATTGCGGCATTATATTATTTTAAAACTTTATACGTATACTATGCGTTAATGTTGTAGGGTCTGTCAACGACCACGAGACCGTTAGGTATCGTGGTTGGTATTGTTACTAACGCTACGGGAAAAAGGGGCACCAGAGGTGCGGGTTTTTGTTTAAATGTCGCCCTTGGCCCGCCCCTGAATTGTTTCACATGATACGTGCCTTGAAAACGAATCTTTAACAGTTAAGAGTTGTTTATCTACAAAATTTGTATATGTACATATAGTTAATAAGGTTACCCCTACAACAAATCAACAAGATTTAAGACAACTGATACAAAGTTGAAATGCGATTGTAAAACAGCTGTTGTTTTACAGAAATTTGTAGTTCGAGATAAATCGGCTGGTGATCTGACAAAACAATTGTTTGACCTTCCAATCCAATTCTGCATTGTGCAAATAACACTTTTTTGTGCAGGTACCTTGGGTGGTTTCAGATCATGAATCTACATTGAGTCACTTCTCTTATGACCCCTGCTCGCTTCGATATCTCCGAGTATTTAACTACACCGACCACCATCAATCGAGCCTAAAATCTTACTCCGTTCAGAGAACTTGGGTAAGTCTAGAGGAAGCATTTGTAACGTCGGAGGAAAATGACGCCGCCCAAATAAGACAATTGGGAACAGGCGAACAGGCCGAATAGGCCGACTAGGCCGACTAAGCCGAATAGGCCGAATGCGTCACCGGGGATTACTGAACAAAACTGCCGCAGGGGTGCAATGTTTGCGTTTCCATTTGGTCTCTATCAATTCTTCAGCCAGCCAAGCCACGTATTCTCATTGCTCGTACCGAGTCATCGCCAAAGACGCGATTTTTCCTGGTTCAGCAACCAAGTTTTGCACAAGGATTTTTTTTTTTTTCGCCCGAGCAAGCCCGAGCAAGCCGGAGCACTGACTGTTTCTGGTTAGTCCTTGGGTTGATGGCACCCGAATTACATAACTTGAGTTATCAAAGTTTATCATAAATCAAAGATAACTTGTGCGTCTTGGCATACACAACATGGTTGCATAAAATCATGGCATCATATCACGTGAAGGTCACGTGCTGATCTCTTTGGCGCTCCCGTTGACTTGGAGAATAATCCTCATCCAATGACGTTATATGGACTGTGCCCACCACAGTGCAACAACATTGCGCGGTCATTTCCGTCTGTTGCGGCAGTTCTCAATTAAGTAACAGAAACTTCTTAGCCGCCCCCACTACAGTGCGGGGAAGTCGGGGCGCTTGGGGTTCGGCTTCTGCGAGGATCGGATCTTGGGGGGCGTTGCTGCTTGGCTCCAACCGCGGCTCAAATTAAGCTGTGCGGGTGATTTCCGACATTTTCTAGACGTCAATTTGGAATTTTGGTTCATGTTACTTTGGTCTACCTCTTGTCCACCGAACAAAAAAGAAAGTAAATTGGCGAGAAGACCTACCATCCCCTGTCTATGTAACCATGACTCTCGGCATCAGGATAGCGCCTTCGTCGGCGACCAGGGCGGCCAGCCTTCTGCGCACAATCCAGTACACCCACCCGCCCTCCTGCCCGTGCCACTCCAATCCGGGCCACCACCACCACCACCACCAGCAGCGCGGCCCGGCGTTGACGCCATACCAGCGCAGGCTGCCCAAGAGGCATTATGCCACGCCGCAGGAGCCCAAGGAGTACGCATTTGAGATGGCGGCCTCGTCGATTCGGTTCGGTGAGGGCGTGACTCAGGAGGTCGGCATGGACCTCAAGAACATGGCCGCCAAGAGGGTGTGCGTGGTCACCGACGAGACAGTTGACAAGCTGTATGCGATGCAGCAGGTGAGGGAGAGTCTGGACAGGGAGGGTATCAATTACAAGGTCTTCAGCAAGGTCAAGATTGAGCCCAAGGACAGCTCGTAGGTTTTTGTCTTGTTTTCGTGTCCATTTTGTCCTGGGACCGCTGTCGTCTGTTCGTTCGTCGGAGGGGGTTTCACCTTTACTGCACACTCCCACTAACAAAAAAAAAAAAAAAAAAAAAACACCACCACAAATAGCATCAAAGAAGCCATCGAATGGGCAAAGCCCTACAACCCAGACGTCTTCCTCGCAGTGGGCGGCGGTTCCGTCATCGACACGGCCAAGCTCATGAACCTGTACACGTGCTACCCCTCGGCCGCGTTTCTGGACTTTGTCAACGCGCCCCTGGGCGCCGGCAAGCCGATCGACAGGCCGCTCAGGCCGCTGATCGCGGTGCCGACGACGGCGGGCACGGGCTCCGAGACCACGGGCACGGCCATCTTCGATCTGGTGTCGAGGCGCGCCAAGACGGGCGTCGCGCACCGCAACATGAAGCCGCTGCTCGGCATCTGCGACCCGCTCAACACCCGCACCATGCCCGCCGCCGTCAAGGCCAGCTCGGGCCTCGACGTGCTCTGCCACAGCCTCGAGAGCTGGACCGCCATCCCCTACACGGAGCGCACGCCCAGGCCCACGAACCCCATCAACCGTCCCGCGTACCAGGGTGCGAACCCCATCAGCGACATCTTCTCCCTCAACGCGCTCAGGTCCACCGTCAAATACCTCCCCAGGGCCGTCAGGGATCCAGAGGACTCGGAGGCCCAGCGTCAGATGCTCCTGGCTGCGACGTTGGCGGGTGTTGGGTTTGGTAATGCGGGTGTGCATTTATGTCACGGTAGGATTCCTCCTTTATATCTTTTTTTTTTTTCTCTTGATTCCATTCGCCTCTCGTCTTTTATCAAGGCCCCAGACACTGACAAACAAAAACCAACCAATCCCGCTCACCTCCCAACAGGCATGTCCTATCCCATCTCGGGCCAGAACCCAGGCTACAAGCACTCGGGCTACGAGGTCTCGCACCCCATCATCCCGCACGGCGTGTCGGTAGCCGTGTCGGCGCCCGCCGTCTTCCGCTTCACGGGCGCGTCCAACCCGGAGCGCCACCTGGAGGCGGCCGAGTGCCTCGGCGTAGACGTCAGCAACGCCAAGCGCGAGAGCGCCGGCGAGATCCTGGCCGACGCCCTCACCAAGTTCCTCGCCGACCTCGGCGACCAGCCGGCCGGGCTCAAGGCGTTGGGCTTCGACCGCAGCCACGTCGACGGCCTGGTCGAGGGCACGATCCCGCAGGCGAGGGTGTTGATGCTCGCGCCGGGCCTGGCCACGACGGAGCTGGAGCGGGAGAGGGAACAGCTGAGGGCGCTGTTTGAGGATGCCATGGAGCATTGAGGCGGCGTGCGCCGAGGGGTGTGGGGGGTGTTGTGTATGTGTCTTGTGGACTTGGGATTTTGCATGTTTTGTCTGGTTGTTGATTCCTGTCACTGTGGGTACGGTATCTTTTACAATCGGCTGCCACTGGCGTCTTTGCATCTTCCAGACCTTCTTCCCCGCCTTTGTCTGAAATCTCGGACCCGCCCACTAGATTTATTTAGGTTCCGTCTGACCCCTTTTCCGTCCTCGGGCGGGGGCTCCATTTCCAATCTCCTCGCCGTCGAAAAGGTGGGATGGCCCGCTCAAAGCTTGCTGGTACTTGGGCGGTCACCTCGCTGTTACGGTGAGTGATGCATTCATATCCCACTGAGTAAGTGGTTTTGGTTTTGGTTTTGGTTTTGGTCGAATTATCCGGATCCATCATTGGAGAGTGTTATTTCCACGGGTCAGAGTCGTTTGCGGCCAGCTTTTCAAGTCCTTGGCTGCATCCTTTTGACTTCCTGGCCCTTGTCGGGTCTTTGCCGCATGCAGGGGTGTGCAGAGGCGGCAATAGCCATGTGAGAATTAGCGGTGGGAATACCATTACGCGTCGAACAGCTTCGAAACACGTGGCTGTGGACTGATGTATATAGTGTTGACTGGTTTTAACAGATTGCAGGGGGGTTTTTTTTTTCTCTTTCAAGCTTTAATGTTTGACTTTTGTGCGACTTGCTCCTGAACCACGATAACCCAGATACATTTACTTCGTGGCTCTAGAACTTGGAGCCTAGTCCGCAGCATCCCACGTTGCTCATTCAACTCAAACATGGGATGAGAACGGTAAATGAGTTTGCTAGAAAAGTAAGAGAAGAGTGTTGCACTTCAAAAACAGCCAAAAGATGAAAGTTCCCGTCAATGAATGACTAATGCTAGTGACTTGGGTAAATATAGCCTGCAACACAATTTCGATCGTCTTGTTTTTTTAGCCTTTGGTGTAATAGAGCTTTTGCCAATCTTCATTTGCTCAGCGAAAGGATTCTGACTCTGGACTACTGACGTTACCAAAGTTTAAAAAACTTGCGGGTTCTTGCCAGAGCTTCTTCGCGACGAATGTCATCTTGTCATTAATCGTTATTGCGGAGAAGACCCTCCTTCACTGCTACCTCTGCGGTAGCTTTATATCTTGGGCCGGCTGGCTGGCTCCATTCCGTAAATTTGGCAGACAGGAGCCACACAACGACGAAAGCCCCGCGGACGGATGCGCTTTAATGTCGCGCCATAATGCCACCGGAATTGTTTTTGCGATACCGCCGCCACCTGGCGTAAAGGTGGACCCCGATGCACCGCTCCAGGCGGACGACTTGATCGCCGTGTTTGCTATATTTTTCACACTGGCTGCAATATCATGCGGTGTTAGAATTTACACGCGGGCCTATTTGACCGGAAGGTTAGCAATGGACGATTGTATGTTTGCATGTTTACAGCCGATTATCGCCAGTCCTTTTTTTTTTTTTTCTCCGATACGTTCTCCTACAAGTGCGGTGACAATTGATAGCTAACTTCCCTTTATCAGATGTCATGTTTGCTGCACTGCTTTCGACCGCCATATTAACGGGAGCCATGCTCGACAGTAAGTAATACTACTACTACGCTGGCAACATTTCTATTGCCTGTTTGGCTGGCTTGGGAACACATGCTCATTACTAAAAGTGTTGCGCTGGGGCATGACAAAAGATATGTGGAACGTTCCTTTAACGCCAGATATATGGCCCAACTTCATGGTCGACAGGCTGATATCCTCTGTCGCGTACTGTTTCGCCACCGGCTTAGCCAAAGGTTCTATCCTGCTCTTTTATCTGCGCATCTTCCCGACATCGGTAATGAGGTGGACCATATGGATTTTGTTCATCTTCACAGTCGGCTACTCGGTCGCCTCGGCCTTGATCAACATCTTTTCCTGCGCCCCGGTGGAGGCCAGCTGGCGACTCGAATATGCAGAGACTGGGAGATGCATCGATCGACCGGTGTTTTATCTGGTCCATGGGTCCCTGTGCATCGTGACCGACATCACAACGGTGGTGACGCCATTGCCGTGGCTGAAGTCGCTCCGTCTTCCGCTGAAGGAGAAGATCGGCGTGGGGCTTGTGCTCACGATCGGGGCGTTTGTGTGCTGCGTTAGCATCATCAGGATGAGGATGCTGGTCCTGATGCTGAAAGACCCCAACGTTAGCTGTAGGCGCCTCCCGGATTTGTTTCCTGCGTCCGTGGCTCAAAGTGCGTTCGTCGGCAGAGAACTAATAATCGAGAGAGCCTCCATGTGCAGATACTATCAAAGGCCCTGCATTCTGGGCCATTATTGAGACCAGCCTCTCCATCATCGGCGGCAATGCCACTACGTTGAGGCCCTTTGGCCGGCACGTCTCAGCACGCCTGTCTGGCGTGTTTCGCTTTTTCCGACGCGGCGATGCATTCAAACTTCCCTGGTCGAGGGGCAAAAAGGGGCCGACGTCGACGACAAGCGAGTCCAAGTCCAGGGCGCACGATGTCGGTTACGAGGAGTTGGGTGCCCAGGCCTTCGCCGGCGCCGTCCTCGATAAACGCGATCAGGAGCTTCTGCAGAGTAGCTGTATAAGCCGGGCAGCTAGTTCGGGGTTGCGTTCGCAGGGCGATAAAAGCGGAATCGTCAGCTTTGCGGACCGGCCGGGAACTTCGGAGCCGGGTGGCATCAAGAAGATTGTCGAGTTTGGATTTGAGGAAAGTCCCAATACGGCAAGCCGGCAGTCTTGAGGTCCGAGGTGCTATTTTTGCAGCTTGGAATTGGGCTTGGGGGCAAGATTCGTCTCAAACTGTTGTGGAATAACTCGTTGAGGCAAAGCCGAATAGGGCATTGATGCTTGAGGATCAATAACGGCTGGTCTGGCCAATAGCTTGTTACCAAGGTGCTTTAATGACGCGGGACTTGCTGCTGACTATTGTGAGGATATAATCATGAAAAGTGGGAAAAAACAGCCATTTGTCACATTTAGGGAGATGAGAAACTCGGATTCATTTTTTGTTGCATCTGCGTAAAGCAAGAGGAAGTGGACTCTAGTATTCAAATCAACAAATAATTATATACACAGCAAACCCATGCATTCACTCAAGGCAAGTAGTGTAAAAGACATGACCACTCAGCGTATTTTCCATGCTGGCAAATGCACCAGAACACAGGGCCCAGAGACGCAAAACTTGAGCCCTCGGCATTGGTCGATTTCAACGGTGACATTGCCATAAAGACATTAACTTAATCGAGCTAGGACTTGAACGACTGAACTAAAACACTGACGCCTATATCCCCAAGTCTGTTCAATCATTGCATACACGTATAATATCAAAATGCCCCGGACTGTTCCCAAGGGTAGACAGGCTATGTTTCGTGATTGTCATGCGCTATCCAATCTCTTGAATAGGCAAAATGCAAAGTCTCCGAATGCAGGAAACACAGCGAGCACTTATTTTTCACTTCTCAAAAGCCATGCATATCCCCTAGTTCCTTTGCGCAGGTGGCCAAAACACATCGAAGCGATCGACGGCAGCACCCCCTAGACGCACCCCACCGCCGGGGAGGTAGACGCCGTCTCCGATGGCGACGGCCCAGCTCCCGTGTCTCGGCACCTCCATCTCCCGCAGCCTCTCCCAGCTGTCGGACACGACGTCGTACGCCTCCGTCTCGGAAAAGACGCCGCCGGAGCCCTCGGCCTGGTTCCCCTCGCCGCCAAAGGTGTAGATCTTGTGCCCGACGGCCGCGGCCGCAACCCCTCCCCTCGGCGTCGGCATGTGTCCCTGCTTGGTCTCCCACCCGGCCTCGGGGTCTTGGAGGTCCAGCGCGTAGACGGTGTCCTTGGTGTTGTTCTGGCCAAAGGCGCGGCCGCCCACGACGTAGAGCGTGCCGTCGATGACGGCCGAGCCGGCGTGGTCCCGCGGCTCCGGCAGGTCGGGCAGGTCTGTGATCCACTCGTCGGCCGTGACGTTGTAGGCGACGACGGACGCGATTGTGCTCTGCGGGATTAGCCGCGTCATGCCGCCGGCCAGGAAGAGGAGGTCGCCCGCCGCGCCGACCGCCGCGCTGCCGCGGGAGGCCTCGTCGGGCATGGGCCGCAGGGCGCTCCAGCCGCCGCCGAGGCCGTCCAGGACGTAGCTCTGGCCCGTCTTGACCCAGTTCCCGTCGGCGTCCGGGGCGAGGCCGCCGAGCAGGTACACCTTGCCGTCGACGACGACGGCGTTGGCGTGGTTGACGGCAAAGGGCAGCGGCGGGCCGAGAGACCACTCCCCCGTGGCGGTGTCATAGAGCTGGAACATGTTTGTGGTTGCCCAGCTGTCCGGGGTGTTGCCGCCATCGCTGCCCTCTGCGGGGATGATGCCGCCGACCAGGGCAAAGGTGGTGTCGTTGAGCGCCACCGCTGTGTGCTCCTGTCGTGACTGCAGAGCGATGAAGCCGAGGTCCTGCCAGGAACCGAGGTCCGTTCCCTGGAGCGGATGGCATGCTGTCGAGGGAAGGTTGCTGGAAAGCGCAGCGATGGCGCCGAGGAGGTAGTGTCGATGATGCATGGCGGGTAGTGTAATTAAGGTTTGCCGTTCCGTTGCTCGCTGATAATCATGTCGTTGAATTGACAGTATTGTCGCTGGTTCCAGCTGCCTTATATATGCGCACTCTTTTCTGCCCCAGACCTACATCTAGAAAAGCCGAGAACCATCAAGAGCAAGGAAAAGCAAAGTTATGCCGATCCCAAGCACCCATGTTAATCATCACGGCTAGATATTTAGTCCGCCCGCCCCCGCGCCACTTGACGATGATCTTGGTGCGGGCGGTTGACAGGGGAACAAGAAGCTCGGCTAAAAACGCCCAAACAAGACCGCCGAGCCCTCTGCTTACCAGGAAAACTAGGCAACTCCGGCATGCCGTAAGCGGCCGCACCTGTGCCAAGTCGCCATCAAACTCGACTCGCCTAATCACCGGTCTGCCGGGAGCCACGGGGAGGTTCAATGCCTGCGACCCGGACTCAGCAAGTCGAAATGGACGTCGACAGAAATAGGATAGATATTGAGAAGACCAAGGACGATCAGCGGCGTAGTCATAAACTTGGCTTTCTTGAAGTAAAAAAAAAAAAAAAAACTCCCATCGACATTCGGCGACAGCGTGACGCGGCGACGTGTAAAACTTGACGCTATAAGCCTGCGCCTCCATTGGCAACATTCTCACACACCCTTGAGGACTTCATCGCTGGCAGCTACGGGCTGAGAGATTTCCTATATTCGCCTCTGCCGAGACGACTAACTTCTCTCTCTCTCTCTCGCTCTCTCTCAACCCTGCCCTCCGCTCCATACTCGGTCCTCAAAACACGTCGTCAGGCTTCTTCGTAATTCCCCGCTCTCGCCGGCCCTTTGATCCGCTCCTTCATCCATTACAATCGTCGTCACCCTCTCCTCATTTGGCCCCTGCACCAAACAGGGCCTCACGTGTGTCGTATCCGTACTCCAAGGCATGGTGCCAATAATTGGCCGTGTCGACCTTGGAGATCTCCCACGCCTGGTCGAGCGCGTCCACCACCTCCTTTGGAAGAGGTCCCTTTTCGAGGTGGTCGAGGTTGTCCTGCAGCTGCTCGACGGTCGACACGCCGATTATTATGCCGTCGTTTCCGTCCTTGACCCGGAGCCCGGAGTGGTGGACCAGCCACCGCAGCGCCGTCTCGATCGTGCTGAGCCCGGCCTTTTCAACGGCCGCCTCGACGGTGCGCAGGGCCTCGAACGTGCTGCCGCGGAAGTAAAGCGCCCGGTAGTGGGCGCCCGTGACGCTCTCCTTTGAGAAGTGGCCCTCGCTCGGCGCCATGTCCTTGGACTTGATCTTGCCCGAGAAGAGGCCGCCGGCCAGCGGGTTGTAGACGACCACGTCCATCCCGTAGCGCCGCAGCGCGGGCAGCAGCTCGGGCTCGATGGTGCGCGTGATGGCGTTGTACACGCCCTGGTACACCGTCGGCCGCACCCAGCCGTTGTGCTGGCACGTCATGACCACCTCGGCCACCTCGAACGCTGCAAAGTTGCTCAGGCCCAGCTTGGAAAACTTTCCTTGCTTGTGCAGCTTGTCCAGCGCAGAGAGCGTTTCGGAGAATGGGGTGGCGCGGTCCTGAAGAAGGGGAATCTCATGTCAGTGTCAGTGCCTAATCTCTCTCTCTCTCTCTCTCTCTCTGTCCCCGCACGGTGTTTGGTGATATGAGAGGTACGGAGTCGGCTTCCATACCGGTGCGTGAAGGTAGATAATCTGGAAAAGTAATTTCCGTCAGCAATTTCTATAACCATTGCATACATACACCCAACATACTGGTCCTTTGTCGAGAGCTTACATCGATGCGATCGGTACCCAGCTCCTTCAGACTCGTCTCAACCCACTCGACGATCTTGTCTGCAGAGTGAGCGCCAGGTTCCAATGGGTACATGACCTTTGTGGCCAGAGTGAAGCCCTTCTCCTTCCATCCCGCCTCGCGGGAAAAGGCCTCCTGCTGCCCGCCAATGTAAGCACGCGCCGTGTCCAGCTCGCTATAGCCGCGGCTCTTGAAGACGTCGAGAGCCTTGTTGAAGGTGTCCAGATCTGTGATGCGAGCTCCCCATTTTTGTTCTCGTCCAAAGGTCATCAGACCCAGGATGATGCGGTCCTTGGATGGGGCTGACATTATGTAATTGCTGAAGACGAGATTTGGATCGTACCGCAGGCCGCCTGAAAGCAGAGGAGATATTCGTCTAAAAATCAAGGTAAACGACGACGTAACATCGGAGTTCGGATCACACAAGTCCTCAGAGATCAGCCATCCTTTAAGTAGCAGAGCAGAGCAGAGTCAGTACCCCTGTCCGGCGGCGGCGGCTTCGGAACTTAAAATGGGAGAGACTACAGGCATGTGTGCTCTGGAATCCCTCGGATTGCCCGGAAGTGCCGCGAAATGGCACCTAATTTTCCAATCCAGTACACCTCGGCAGCCTGGAGGAGCCGAAACTGCAAAGATCGTCACCCGGGTCGCTTTGCTCTCCTTGACCGTCCTGGGGACCTGCGTGTCGTGGTCACAAGCCACTCTCCCATCGGTCGTCTCGTACAGACGAGCGTGGGGTAGACCCTCTCGTCGTGGTGCGTGGTGGCCGCCGACATGCCGATGGCGGTCCACCGGGGGATGACGTACTCGACCGGCGACCTGTCGAACTCACCGCTGTACACCAGGTCCCTCCTCGGCGGCGATGCGGGCGGTCCGGAAGGAGACGCCGTAGGAAAGCCGCAGTCCTTCGTAGATCACGGCGTTGAGGTAGGGAAGGGTTTCGAGCACCGACCCGGGCTGGAGGTTCTTTGGATCGTCGACGACCTGCCGCAGCTCGGCTTGCAGTTTTTCTTTTTTTTTTTTTTT